>NW_026896420.1:0-220794 GCF_033153095.1 Gastrolobium bilobum | reverse complement strand
TGTTAGCCTTTGGTTCAGTTGCGTGTTGCTCATCTATGACAAAATACCAAACAACTATAATAGTTTGGTTTTTATTTTAGGTTTACCATTACATCAGACTAGGATATGATCAAATCTTATTTTAAATAAGAGAACTAAAATTCTAATGCAATAGATATGAAATAAGGCATATGATAAAAATACTCATAAAATCTAATTATACAGAAGTCAAGTTCACCATTACATCAGAAATACATCATAATCTAAACTGAAAAGAAACATTTCTATTTTCTAATAATTGCTCAACTGAGCTCTGTATAGTCTTTAAAGTCTTTAACCATAGTGCTTTACCCTACTCCAAAGCTACAGATACTGGCCTGTTTATTCTGGAAAGGTTAGCATAAAAACAAACACACGTGAGATAAATCTCAGTAATATTGGGGTTTCGAACTATAACCAATCCAGCCACTTTAGTGGAAAATATGGTTCTCACAGAATAAAATTTATAATAAGAAAATAATATCATAAACAATAAATATAAGCCCAGACCTTTGTGGGTTCTTCATTCAGTCAAACCTTTGTGGGTTCTACCCAAACTTTGTGGGTTCTAGATACAAACATCTATAGGAACGTGTAATCTTTAACTGAAATGACTAATGCTAAATTCTGGAGCGCCCAAATTCTGTGGGTTCTGTATGTGAAAAGTTCTGTATGGCGGAGCTCAAGCCATGATAAGGCGTCTTTTACCCTATAACCATTCTGATCCCCTTGTGGGTCAGTCACATCAGACGCATTCAGTAAAAGATTACATATTCCATTAGTATTCATTTGGTACCAAAGAAATTCTTTAATTTCTATAATCTTGATTCAAGATTATTCTCATATCTAATAGAAGTAAATTATCAAATTCACAAAGCCAAATATAGAAAATAAAGTAAAAGAGTAGAAATAATTCATAAAATAATTTTGGCAGAGTAACGACATATTCACAACTTTTAAAGAAATAACTTTAAAATATCAACTTTAAACATAACATAGATAAAAATAGAACCAACATAGCTTTCTAAAATATCTAAAAATTAACTTTACAAATAAAGGAGAGAATGAGTTGCTTACTGCCAATATTACCTTTCCTTTTCTTTTTCTTTTTCTTCTTTCTTTCTCTCCATCTTCCACTTCTTCTTCTTCTTCCTCTTTCTTTCCTTCTGTCTCTCTCTCTCTCTCTCCTTCTTTCTTCTTCTTAAGTTTCTAAGGAGGGGGGAGGGTTTATATAGATTTTGAAAAAGGAATATAATCATTATATTTTATAAAAATCTAAGGAATCTAATCATTACCTTTATAAATATATCTAAGAAATCTTAATCATTACGTTTATAAATATCTAAGAAATCTCAATTATTACTTTTATAAATATCCAAGATATTTTATCTAAATATCTAAGATATTTTATATTTTATTTATTATTATCATATATATATATATATTAAATATTACAAAATACATACTTTAAAAATTCATAAAATATTTATTATTTTTTGGAAACTGATATAATCCAAGTAACTTTGTAAAGTTAAAAAAGATTCAATATTCAAATACATGGGTAGTTTTATAATTTTAGTCCACATTCTCAGCAATATTTTACTATCAACTAAACACAACATTAGTAAAATTAATGCAATATTCCTGAAATTTTTCCACCATATTTCCAGTAATCATGATTTCTGGATAAAAAAATTTTATTACTGGATAAATTTTTTTTCTCTTCTACCAAACGTCCCCTAGGAAGTGAAGAGAAAAAGAAAAAAAAAGTGAATTTCATTCCTTTTTTATGTATGCATTAGACAAAATTATCTTAACAACATGAAAAATATATTTGCCATAAAATATTCGTTTTGCTTAATATAATATGAGCGTCAGAGCCAATCCTTGAAAAAAAATATTTTTTTTTTGTTCATTTTTTGAAAAATAAATAAATATGAATTCAGCTATTAACTTTTGGGATTAATGTTTCTCTTATTATAAGAGATAAAATTATTTCAACCTATTTCTCAGTTGCTTTTGACTTTTTTCAAGGATTTGAGCAGGTCTGGTCTTAATAGTCAGATTCTCTTTAACTTGTATTAAGTCTATATCAAGAATGTGAGAGGGATCTGAGACATACTTTCTAAGCTGAGAAACATGAAAAACACTGTGGATATTGGAAAGATGAGGTGGAAGAGCAAGTTGGTAAGCAACTGGCCCTATTTTTCGGAGTATTTGCAATGGACCAATATACCAAGGACTCAATTTTCTAACTTTGAGGGTTCTGCCTACACCTGTGGTAGGAGAAAGTTTAAGAAAGACATGTTCTCCTTCTCAAAAGACAAATTTTTGCCTGTTATCAGCATAATTTTTCTGTCTGCTTTGAGCTTTTTCAAGGTTTTCTTTTATCATCTGAATTTGTCTCGAGGTTTCTTGGACTAATTTCGGTCCCAATAACCGTTTTTTCCCTTTTTCATACTAACACACTGGAGATCTACACTTTCTTCCATAAAGTTCCTCATATGGAGCCATTCCAATACTAGAGTGATAACTATTATTATAAGCAAACTCTATTAATGGTAGGTATCTACCCCAGCTACCTCCTTGTTCAAGGATGCAGGCTCTCAGCATATCCTCTAAAGTTTGAATGGTTTTCTCAGTTTGACCATCAGTTTGAGGATGATATGTTGTACTAAGTCTCAACTTAGTTCTAAAGGCTTGCTGTAAACATCACCAAAATCTAGAAGTAAATCTAGGATCTCTATCTGATACAATACTTAGAGGTACTCCATGAAGTTTGACAATTTCTTTTATATATAGTTGGGCTAACCTCTCAATAGAATATTGAGCCCTAATTGGTAGAAAATGAGCAGATTTGGTTAATCGGTCAATGATTACCCAAATTGCATCATACCCTTCTTGGGTTCTTGGTAAACCCATCACAAAATCAGTAGCTACATTTTTCCACTTCTACTCTGGTATGTCTAATGATTGAACTAATACTGAAGGCTTTTGATGTTCAATTTTCACTTTTTGACAAACTAAACATTTTAAAACATACTCAGCAATATCCTTTTTCATTCCTGGCCACCAAAATGTCTTTTTCAAATCTTGATACATTTTGGTGGAACCAGGGTGAATTGTGAATTTACTGCTATGTGCCTCATTCAAAACTTCTTTCATCAATTCTTCCTTCTTAGGTACAACAATTCTTCCTTGAAATTTCACCAAACCATCTTTCTCTTTGGTAAATTCTTCCTGTTTCAAAGATTTTTCTAAACCAGAATCTTTCTGCTGAGCTTTCCTAATTTTATCTATCAACTCATTATCTACTTTTATTTCACTAATACCTAAACTTTGAGACAGTACAGTCACAGATAATTTCATATCTCTAAATTTTTTCAACAATTCCATTTCTTTGTCCATTAAATGTGACATGTGAAGAGATTTTCTGCTTAAAGCATCAGCTACCACATTAGCTTTTCCTAAATGGTATAGAAGTTCAAAATCATGGTCTTTCAAAAATTCCATCCACCTCATTTGCCTCATATTCAATTCTTTTTGCTCAAATAAATATTTAAGACTCTTATGTTCACTAAAAATCTCAAACTTGACTCCATACAAATAATGCCTCCAAATCTTAAGGGCAAAAACTATTGCAACCAATTCTAAATCATGAGTTGGATAATTTTCCTCATAAGGTCTCAATTGTCTTGATGCATAAGCTACAACTTTTTCTTCTTGCATTAAGACACATCCTAATCCCTTCCTAGATGCATCACTGTAAATCTCAAATTTTCCTAATGGATCGGGGATTATTAAAATTGGTGCAGATGTCAACTTATTCTTCAAATTTTGAAAACAATCTTCACATTCTTGTGCCCAAACAATAGGAACTCCCTTTTCTAGTTAACCTAGTTAAAGGTAACACTAGTTGTGAAAATTCCTTAATAAATCTTCTAAAATATCCTGCCAATCCTAGGAAACTCCTGATCTCAGTGATAGTCATAGGTCTCTCCCAATGTATTACAGCCTTAAATTTTACTAGGTTCAACTGTTACTCCTTCTTTTGAAATAACATGCCCTAAGAACTTAACTTCTTCCATCCATAATTTACATTTTGAAAGTTTGGCATACAATTGCATATCTTTCAAAATTTGTAATACTATTCTTAAATGCTCCTTATGCTCCTCTTTATTCCTAGAATATATTAAAATATCATATATAAACACCACTACAAATTGATCTAGGTAAGGTCTAAAAATTCTATTCATATAATCCATAAATACTGCTGGAGCATTTGTCAATCCAAAAGGCATCACTAGATATTCATAATGTTCATACCTAGTCCTAAAGGCTGTCTTTGGAATATCTTCAGTCTTAATTTTGATCTGGTGATATCCTAACCTTAAATCTATTTTAGAAAACATTGTGGCTCCTCTCAACTGATCTAAAAGGTCATCTATCTGAGGCAAAGGATATTTGTCTTTAATGGTGACTTTGTTTAGTTGCCTATAATCCACACACAACCTCATTCTTCCATCTTTTTTCTTGACAAAGAGCACTGATGCTCCCCAAGGTGACACACTTGGTCTAATGAACTGCTTTGATAGAAGTTTCTCTAATTATTTCTTTAGTTCAACAAGCTATACATGTGACATCCTATAGGGTGCAATAGAAATTGGTCCTACTCCAGGTATTAGGTCAATGGAGAATTCAATTTCTCTGTTTGGGAATAAACCTGGAATTTCATCCAGAAAAATCTCTGACTATTCAGAGACAATAGGGATACTGGCTGCATCAGGTTTAGCCTTTCCTTCTGACAGATTAAAGAGAACATATCCTTGTGTTCCATCTAAAATTTTTTTCCTAAGTTGGGAAGTTGACAAGAATAAAGATTCATTGGGAAGTTCTGACTCTTTTATGAAAAATATATTTTTATTATGACAATCAATGACCACACAATTAGCAGACAACCAATTCATACCAAGAATCACATCTATATCAATCATAGGCAAACAAACTAAATCTATCTCAAACAATTTCCCTTCAAGTTGAAAATGACAATTTCTACAGACTTGACATGTGATTATCTTTTCTCCAGTAGGAAGAAAGATTTCAAGATAAGAAGGTAAAATGGAAATTTGTAATTTTAACTTTTGAGCAGAAGATAGGGATATGAAAGAATGAATAGCCCCAGAATCAAAAAATACAGTTATAAGATAATCTTGTATTAAGCTCGTACCTTGAACCAAGTTTGAAGCTCGAGCCGCTTCCTGACCACTTAGGGTGAAAACTCTTTCTCTTGTTGTAGGTTGGTTTGATGAATTATGATCTTGATTCTGAGGACAATTCTTTAACATATGTCTAGGCTTCCCACACTTAAAGCACACACTTCTTCCTGCCAAGCATTCTCCAGCATGATTTTTCTTGCATTTTGGACATACCTGAATCTGAGAATTCGTCCGACCCCCATTCTTCTTCCCTCCATTACTAGCAAAATTGTTTCCCGAGTTTTGCGCTCGTTGAAACCTCCTTTTGTTGTTGCCATCACTCCTTCTCCGATTTGAGGCTCTGTCTTTCTCTCTTGCATCCTCAGCCTCTTTCATGCTTGCTTCATTATCTCTACACCTGTTTATTAATGATGAAAAATTCCTGATTTGGTGTCCTATTATCATGCTTTTTAGTTCAGGTTTTAGTCCAGATTCAAATTTAGTTGTCAGCTATTCCTCATTAGGTTGATTTTGTATATAATTAGAATATCTGGATAATTCCTCAAATTTTGCCACATATTCTTGAATAGTCATGTTTCCTTGTTTCAGTTCAAGGAATTCTATTTCTTTTCTGTTTCTTACACTTTGAGGAAAGTATTTTTCCAAAAAGGCATCTTTAAAGATTGTCCAAGTAATCTCTGTTCCTTGGCTTTGGAAATATCTTTTGGTATTTGTCCACCAATGCTCTGCTTCTCCAATCAACAAGTATGTGACAAAGTTTACACGATGAGTATTAGACAGTCCATTACCAGGAATATTTTCTCAAGTTCTTTCACCCATTCCATGGTTGCCTCAGGGTTATAATATCCACGAAAAGTGGAAGGTTTATGCTTACGAAATTCAGTGAGTCCTTTATAATCAGAATTAAGTCCTCCCAGAGTATTTACAGTTCTAGGTCCACTTTCACTTTCAGAATTATGGGTGTGATTTCTGGTTGCACGATCCTCCCTCAGCTCCTGAATAATTTGCTGATTAGTTACAGTTTGTTCTCTAAGAGCTTCTGCCACTCAGGTAAACGCATCCGTTGCTGGATTAACTTCTGGTTCAGAAGTTGAAGAAGATATTTACCTTGTATCTGCCATAGATCTACATATATTGTTTTATGATAGTGAGTTGATCAGGCTCATTAAAATAACTCAAAATAAGCATGATCTATGACAAAATACCAAACAACTATAATAGTTTAGGTTTTTATTTACCTGAACCGCTGCTCTGATACCATAAAATGTAACATCCTCTATAACTGACTAAGATAGAGGATATCTCATAAATTCTTAAATCTTATTTTAAATAAGAGAACGAGAATTATAATGAAATTCTAATGCAATAGATATGAAATAAGGCATATGACAAAATACTCATAAAATCTAATTATACAGAAGTCAAGTTCACCATTACATCTGAAATACATCATAATCTAAACTGAAAAGAAACATTTCTATTTTCTAATAATTGCTCCACCGAGCTCCGTATAGTCTTCAAAGTCTTTAAATGTTGCTTTACCCTACTCCAAAGCTACACATACTGGCCTGTTTATTCTGGAAAGGTTAGCATAAAAACAAACACACGTGAGATAAATCTCAGTAATATTGGAGTTTTCGAACTATAACCAATCCAGCCACTTTAGTGGAAAATATCATTCTCACAGAATAAAATTTATAATAAGAAAATAATATCATAAACAATAAATATAAGCCCATACCTTTGTGGGTTCTTCATTCAGTCAAACCTTTCTGGGTTCTACCCAAACTTTGTGGGTTCTAGATACAAAAATCTATAGGAACGTGTAATCTTTAACTGAAATGACTAATGCTCTATTCTGGAGCGCCCAAATTCTGTGGGTTCTGTATGTGAAAGGTTCTGTATAGCGGAGCTCAAGCCATGATAAGGCGTCCTTTACCCTATAACCATTCTGATCCCCTTGTGGGTCAGTCACATCAGACTCATTCAGTAAAAGATTACATATTCCATTAGTATTCATTTGGTATCAAAGAAATTCTTTAATTTCTGTAATCTTGATTCAAGATTATTCTCATATCTAATAGAAGTAAATTCATCAAATTCACAAAGCCAAATATAGAAAATAAAGTAAAAGAGTAGAAATAATTCATAAAATAATTTTGGCAGAGTAAAGACATATTTACAACTTTTAAAGAAATAACTTTAAAATATCAACTTTAAACATAACATAGATAAAAATAGAACCAACATAGCTTTCTAAAATATCTAAAAATTAACTTTACAAATAAAGGAGAGAATGAGTTGCTTACTGCCAATATTACCTTTCTTTTTCTTCTTTCTTTCTCTCCCTCTCCCTCTTCTTCTTCTTCTTCTTCTTCTTCTTCTTCTTCTTTCTTTCCTTTTCTCTCTCTCTCTCTCTCTCTCTCTCTCTCTCTCTCTCTCTTCTTCTTCTTCTTAAGTTTCTAAAGGGGGGAGGGTTTATATAGATTTTGAAAAAGGAATGTAATCATTACATTTTATAAAAATCTAAGGAATCTAATCATTACCTTTATAAATATATCTAAGAAATCTTAATCATTACGTTTATAAATATCTAAGAAATCTCAATTATTACTTTTATAAATATCCAAGATATTTTATCTAAATATCTAAGATATTTTATATTTTATTTATTATTATCATATATATATATTTTAAATATTACAAAATACATACTTTAAAAATTCATAAAATATTTATTATTTTTTGGAAACTGATATAATCCAAGTAATTTTGTAAAGTTAAAAAAGATTCAATATTCAAACACATGGTTTATTTTATAATTTTAGTCCACATTCCCAGCAATATTTTACTATCAACTAAATACAGCATCAGTAAAATTAATGCAATATTCCTGAAAAAAATTTGCCTTGCCAAACATGTTTTTAGTAATATTCTCGGAAAAAAATATTTTCCACCATATTTCCAGTAATTATGATTTCTGGATAAAAAAAATTTATTATTGGATAAATTTTTTTTCTCTTCTACCAAACGTCCCCTAAGAAGTGAAGAGAAAAAGAAAAGAAAAAAGTGAATTTCATTCCTTTTTTATGTATGCATTAGACAAAATTATCTTAACAGCATGAAAAATATATTTGCCATAAAATATTCGTTTCGCTTAATATAGTATGAGCGTCAGAGCCAATCCTTGAAAAAAATATTTTTTTTTTCTGTTCATTTTTAGAAAAATAAATAAATATGAATTCAGCTATTAACTTTTGGGATTAGTGTTCCTCTTATTATAAGAGATAAAATTATCTCATGCAATTTCAAAATAATATAAATGATGTCGTTTTGAGATTGAAAATAAAAAATAAATAATATTTTATTAAAATTCATTATATAAAAGGAAAGTAAAAATTTTACAATACGATTTTATTTTCAATCTTAAACTCCAAAATAATGCTATTTTGGGTTATAAAAGATAACTTAACATAAGAAACAGTTTTCCATTAATTTTTATGTGATATAACTCTATGAGACGGAAGCATCTTAAAAAGTAGAATCATATAAGAAAATGATGTATAACAGCTTAAGGATATGCCACATGTACGTATAGTTCATCCTCTTCCGATTTCTTTGTGATTTATCTTCACCTTGGTCATGAATCATTGTTTGAATGAAAACACTAGTGAGAGATAACGCAATCACAATCGTAATTAGACATGCCATTAATTAAGCAAAACAAATTGCTCACCCGCTCTGCGGATTGCATTAATTACAACACGCTCTTTCAACCACTTACGGACATAATTCCGTATTGTTGAGGAAATAAAAGGAAACCAATAAAATCCGACACAGTTAATTTGTAGGTAAATGAGTCTTTTAAGCATGTTGCCAGAAGTTCGATTCTGGATCGTGTGTGTAGAAAATGCATTATTGGTAGAGGTTATACCACAATCGCGTGATCTTTTCACTTCGAGGGGATTAATCTTTGGATTTCGGTTAAAGGATACCTTGGAATAATTTCTAAAAAAAGAAAATAAAACGGGTTAATGAGAAGCTTATGAGCCTCGGCTTCAGCTTGGTGTTTGATATTTTCTGTTGAATCAATGATTTTCAACTACGCTCACAGAATCCTTATCCAAACCCAACCTTGATATGCAAGTGGGTTACAGAACAAAGATAAATTAAAGGTAAGCCTCTCTCTATTGTTTTCACATTATTAATATCCTGACGACCAGACGTGGATATGCAAGTGGGTTAGCACTGAGCCAAAATTTGTTGATAGATTGTGAGCGAACATGCTACATCATTAATAGCCTTACGATAATTTCAGGCAAAATTCTCCTGACACAGCACCCTAAACAAAACAAAATTTGCCACTTACTGGTTTGCATTGCAGCAAAGCAAACGATATCAAGAGAGTGGACTATATATCTCAAGAGAAAAGTACATAAATACACCAGCCACGTACGGTTAAGAAAATTGTAGAAATCATGTAATTAAGATCATTGTAAAAGTGGTGCAATTGGTGCTGTGAGCCACAAAAATCATTATCTACCTTGTCATTATAATCCTCTAATGAGGACAAGACACCATGATCAGAGTGTAGTAGATATGAGGTATGAAAGAAAAAGATAATTAAGTGTGCATTATACTTCATTATGAATATTGTATGATTACATCTTTAAAGAACTGGTGTCGTAATGATATATATCCTCATATACTCGTACGCATGATGTTAAAATCGACTCGGATTGGACTGTCCAACAAATTTAACGGAGAAGTAAGTAGTTACGATTCAATATTAAATTCAAAATAATGACTAGATTATTATAGGTCAATCAAAATCAATTAAAATTCAATGGAATCAGTTGTCTGGTTGAATTAATTAATTAGTAATCACGTTTAAGTAATCATTTTTCATGTTTCATAAACATTTTTATTTACTTCATATTATTAAATGTTTACTTTATCCAATTCAACAAATAAGTTTAAACGCATTATATTTAAGTGATATATATCACTGGACCGCTCAACCTTTGCATCACGGCATGAGCAGAACGATGTCAACAGAAAACAAAATAAATTACACTTAATCACCCCAAAAAAATACATTACACTTGAACAAAAAAAGATACATATTTCAAAAGAAAAAAACAAATTATCCTTGAATAAATAACAAGCCGCTGTTTAGGAAGATTACAGAAATCATATGTCATCTAAAAGCAGTCCAATATCTGCGGAACATCTTCCATATTACCGTCGCACTGAGTAGTAGACAAGGGAAATATTTTTTATGGTGCGGGATCATCTAATAATTTGGTGCTCTCTCTCACAATATTAATTTTTTCTTTCCTTTTCTACCCTGCTATTTTTTCTCTTTCTCAATTTTACCTCCCATTTATACTAAGGGACCACCTAAAAAATGATGGTCCTGGACCATAATAAATCCTCTCGTAGATAAGACTCGCATTTAAAATAGAATTATAAATTATGTATTCTTCAAAATATACAAATATAATATTAATTTTTTTCTTTCTTCATAAAACATTTTTTTTTCCAATACCAGCTGAACCACAAAAGTCATTATCTACCTTGTCATAATATACCTCTAAAAAGTACAAGACAAAAAAACTGGAGTCGCGCGTAATGGTCTTCTCATATTCTTGTATGCAAGATTTAAAAATCAAATTGGATTGGCCTTGTCCCACTAATCTAATTGTGAATTAACTAGTTATGATTCAATACTATAATCAAAATTAATTATTAGATTCTTGTAGACCAATCGAAATCAATTAAATTCAGTTGAATCGGTTGTTTGGTTGGTCCAACAATTTCAATATCCTCTATCACGAAACACGGGATGAAAGCCCAATGAAGCAACTGGCATAAAATTAAGCTTATTATCAACTTCGTCTAGAGCTACAAGAGGCCAAGAGCTATAATGGAAAATTGATTGCCCTATTACATACGAGCAAAGGATAATAATAAGGGCCGACCCAGTTCAAACTCACTGCGTGAGTGTTTGGGGAAGAGCAAATACGAGTCAAGCTTTACTCTTGCTTTGCAAGGAGGCCGAGTCGAACTCAGGACCTTGGACACCACGGCAAACAAGTTTACCGCTGAACCAAGCCGGCCCTTCCCCAAATAGAATTATATATACACAGAATTATACAAATCCAGACAGAGAAGGCCTATAGAGCAGGAGGAATAGTTTGTGTAAAAACAAACACCCCATCGTTCAACTTGCTCTCCATACTTTTATCTTTCTCAAGTGACAAAATGTTCATTATGTGTTACGAAAACAATAAATAAAAATGAAAATTTGGTTTTATTGAATGAGAAGCTTGACCTCTTGCACAGAGTGCTATTTTTCAAATAATTCTTTTGATCCTCTTTATTCAAATGCTTCAAGGTTTAAATAGATAATACAAGACAATCTTAAAATAACTACCCACTAGCACTAGATAGACTCCACTAATAATTATGACTTATCATTTAGGAAAGTTGAAATTCAAATAACTACCCACTACTTAAACAACCCAACAATTCAGAAAATAATAACATAAAAATAAAAAAACGTAACATTCTCTCCCCTTAAAAATAACTCTTGTCCTTAAGAGTAAACTCAACATCAAGTAATTGAGTCATCTTCAATATCCGCTTCTCCTTCACTTTCGTCTATCACCGCATTGTCATCGCTCTCTTTTGTCATTGCTTGGATGGTGAACAATTGTTTGCAGCAATGGCCTGAAGTGAATGCGTCATTACAACGAACGAAAGTCGAACCAGTGGAGGAGGCGCCACTGTCGAAAGATGCAGCACCACTGGTGGAAGTGGATAAAGGTGAACCCTTGGTGTTGATGACTGTTATGGTCCGTCGCACATTCTGACCAGAAAAGATGATCTTTCGCGGGTCTCGTATAGTTTTGCCAGCCCAATAGTAGTTGAGAGGTTGTTGGGCCTGTTAGCCACCAAGACGTCCAACCGGTTGGAGAATTGGTTGAACATCTCCTTGAATTGCTCCGGCAAAAACTGTACCGCGTCTTCCAATTTGACTTTATTAAGGAAGCCTGACCTCAAATGGCTTTACTGAAGATGTCTGACCTCTTGCACAGAGTGCTATTTTTCAAATAATTCTTCTGATCCTCTTTATTCAAATACTTCAAGATTTAAATAGATAATACAAGACAATCTTAGAAATAACTACCCACTAGCACTAGATAGACTCCACTTAGGGGTGTTCATCAACCGATCCAAATCAATTCGAACCACGGTAACCGAACCGAAAAACCGATAACCGAATAAACCGAAAACTGAATAATTGAAAACCGAAAAAAACTCGCAAATTTTAATTGGATTGGATCGATTTTTGGATGGGTTGATGAAAACCGATCCAATATATTAATTCTCCTCTACCTACTTGGGTATTTCTCTAGTCATAGCCTAAAAATTTCTAAATCCAAGACCCATTAACCCATCAACTAAACCCAAGAAAAAATCTAGTCCTATCTGATCAACTAAATTTTATTTTTGTAGAGCTTCATATCTCATTGCAAAAAAAAAAACTATATTATAGTTTACTAATGCTTTTTTATTTCAAAAAAATAATAATTTAGAAAGTCAATATATACAAAAGATATTATTTGCACAATAATCATGAAATAAATTTTAGGATTTTAAGAAAACCGAAAACCGATCCAATCCAAACCGAGAAAAATTGGATTGGATCAGATCGGATTTGAAAAAAAATCCAAATCGAATGGATGATGATATGATCAAACCGAAGAGATTGGATCGGATGATTTTTGGTTCCAAAACCGATCCAATCTAGACCGCGAACACCCCTAACTCCACTAATAACTATGACCTATCATTTAGAAAAGTTGAAATTCAAATAACTACCCACTATTTAAACAATCCATCAATTCAGAAAAATAACATAAAAATAAAAAACGTAACACTGTGGAATCAAGTAAAATATTAAACTAATGACGAATCCTGTAGCATACAAACCTCTTCAATAAGTACACTTAGTGATGGACCCCTGAAGTTTGTGTATAAACGTAAAAGCGTTAGACACAAGGCCCAAATTGATCAGACCAAGGGTGATATGGCAACTGACAACGGCCAAAACAGAATGGGAACTGAAGGAGGGAATGTGAGGGAGGTTGTTTCTGAATATTACACTTTGGGCGTTCTTTTAATAAAGTTGTGTCTGTATCTGAATTGTGTGTGAGCATTTTGATTGTTCATATGTGACAAAGTTGGTGTGTTGTTTCATTCACTGGTACCATCACTTACTAAGCTACGTTTACCATCTTCTTTTTTTCTTTTTTTCTTTTTGATAATCACGTTTACCATCTTTTAAGTACAGGGCAATAAATGTCAACTTCAAGTTAACATTACAAAATTTTCCCAGAATTATATAGTTTGTCGCTACTATATGTAATATAATTTAGGAAAAAGGGGAAGAAAAGAATAAAAAGATTCAGGGAGAAGCTATCGACAGAGATATTCCGAACTTAATTCTTGACCTGGCTCTAGCTTAATTTCCAGAAACTTATGACCTGCTTCCGCAAAATCTACACTGGAAATAATAATAAAGTAAATTGTTCTTTGAAGGTTAATAAGATTTGTCCCATTTTCATCCTTTATTATCATATTTTGCTCTTCTACTTCAGTTTCTTCATCTCATCGTCCTCCAAGTCTGCATCACAATCTACTTCGTTCTAAGAATCCTCACCCCAATTCTTCATAACATTTCCAATTCTCCAAGAAATTAGGGCTGACCCAAATACGTATGAGAATAAAACAAAAGTTAAAAACAAAAAAACAAAAAAAGCAATTCACAATCACATAGAACCACAAGTGGATATAATAGAATGCAGCGACAAGCTAAACTATTTAATTATGCTCAGAGAATCTTCTTATCGATTTAGCAATGGCAGAGCATTTTAGCAGACTCAATGACAACTGCATTATAGTTTTGAAAGCGGGTAAAGTGGTGTTAATATAACAGTAAAGCGGATGGTTTAAATAAAAACAAAAAACAAAAAACAAAAAACCCAAAGAATTATGTTAATTGCAAAAAGCAAGGGATTCAGGGTGTGACATGAAGACACGAGACAAGAATAAAAGAGCATATAATTATAAAATAGTACAACCTAAAAGCTTCTATAAGCATAGTGCAACGGAATACTCACTGTCAAGGTATTATTTAGGTGGGAAATAATGGATATGGATCCTCATTCCCTGACAAACCTCAGCTACTTCAATACTGTTATCAGTAGGCTTCTACGGAAAAACCGTGAGCAACTCTAAAGCAATGACCTCATAGTCATGAGCCACTTGTTGGTTCACCAGATTTGCAATAAATTTAACAGCAGCTAGCAATTGAGGTATTTTAAAAAGTATTTTAAAAAAATTCGTGTTTGATTAGGTATTAAATAAAAACACCACACATCTTCAGCAGAAAAACAGTCGCCGCGTAATTTTTCATTTGGCTTATAAGCTCTCTTAAGCAGCAAAATGATCATTCACAATAGAAGACTCCATAACTAAAGTGATTTGACTTAAGTGGTATATACTTAATTTCACTTAAATAAGGTTTTGAATTCAAGTTTTGTAAATGCAAAAAATCTCTTTTGGAAAAGCTAGTTCCATTATGATATAATGTTTCCGGCTCAAATATAAAATACTTGTGATTTATCGAGAGAAAAAAAATATAGAAGGAATGGACATTCTTATCCAATGTTCTGAGTAGTGTTTGGTTCCTTCAATTGGGACGGATGGACATTAATTATACTAAGTAGAAGCGATCTAATTGTCCCTCAGTTATGTTCATAAAGACCAAAATCTTTGATTGTCAAAATCACAAATGTCAATAGAGTTTTGGTCTTTATGAACATAATTAAAGGAAATAAACGACAACATCATTTTTGTCAAACATGTCCAGCCCAATTACGATGATAGGCTGGATTGGGCCATTGCATTTGCTACCAAATAATATATTGGGCCCGTTTTGAAAGGACTCGACGAAAATAATAATCGAAGCTCTTTAGATTTGGATTGCGACGTTTTTGGGCTAATGTTGCCACTTTGTCTTTAAACATGGTTTTCGGAACACTTTGACATCCTAAAGTTAAAGATGTTAAGGAGAATGACTCATTTACAAATTTTTATTTACAAATTACACTAAGTCTGATCGGTCATACACTCTTGATTGAAGTATGACCGGTTAGACATAGTATAGTTTGTAAGAGTTTATATATAAAATATTTGTAAATATAACCTTCCCCATCAATTAAATATTTAGTTTAAATTTAGTTTGTTATAAACATATAAAATTTAAGCTTATTTTATTTATTCAAACAAGTATATAATCTTAGACTAGATTTTTCCTAGTTATACCTATAACTCAGCAACTCAACAATTCAATTATGCAATCTTCCTAGTCATAAAATACAAAACATGTATTATGCGTACAATTCTCTAGTGTACGAAAGACGACACGATGAGAAGCAAAAGAGCCAAAATATGAGTCTAATCAGAAACAATAGAAGGGAATAGTTTATTTTACTTTTTTGGTACATTATATTTTAATTTTTAAAACCAAGAGATGGGAACAAAACAAGTAGTCACCTTGCTTGATTTGTTGTTTGTCGAGGGAAATGCAATCCAAAACCATAAGGGCCAAGCATCTTTCATGAATGACTCGTGAGTCAAGGCTCTGACTTGCTAATTGCTTTCCAAACGCAGACCCAGTGTTTAGAAGGACCACTTGAGACAGCAGGTAGGGTTGAAGACAAAAAAGGCACATTTGGTTTACAATAACGATGGGTCCTCTGATGATCTTATGATGTTAAATTAATGGTACTTGTTCCCAACCCATAACACTTGTTCATGTTAGTGCTACTCATTCCAAGTTTTAGTCACGTACACTTCGTCTAAGAGGATCAGATTTTGCACATCATAGAACACAGTGCAATTCTATTCCTTGTTTGTTTTCTTAATAGAATCTATAACTTCTTTTTTCAAAAGGTTAGATGAACTGAAACTAATACTATGGGAGTAAATTTGAGTATAAAATATGGTGGACCACATTTACTTTGCCGTAAAAAGGTTAAGTTATACACAGTCGTCAAAATTATTAAATTTTGTATTTAGCACATGGCTGGCAGCTATACGTTAGATTCTCTAAGTTGGTGACCTATGAAACCAATCAGTTACCTAAGCAGTGTCTAGTTGGAAGCAAGGTAAAACCTGCAAGTAACTCATTGATAAAGAAACATAAAAAGATTTGGGAGCAATTGGCTATTACCGAATTGCTTAATTTTGGAACAACTTGTCCCATATATAATCATTACAATACTTTTTTTTCCTTCTATTTTTACCGGAAAGAGAAAAAAATTCATAGCATCTGTTTCTCCATAATTATATATTTATGTGAGTTTAAATTATTTATTAAAATAATGCACCGGATGTCAAATCTATACCTCATTATCATCTTTTATCTGTTAAACTCGTGAAAATATTGTACCATAAACTTCTGATGAGAAGTAGCTTGAGGATGTGTTAAAGAATTATAAACTTTAGTTTGTAGCTCATTATCATGTATAGAGGCTTAATTAATTAATTGATACTATAATAAATCACGACTGTTCACGGAATTAACAGTTCTAATGATTATGCTCATTTTCATTTCAATAGACGAAGTCAATACTTTATTCTCAAAAGATAAATGCCCTGAATACCAAAGTGATTAGTGCTTTACAATTATAACAATGTACTAATAAGCCAATTGGGCATCAAAGACAACTCCCAATGCGAATAAATTTTTTGTGCTACTTCAGTACATCCCACCAATAAAAGCATTACATGTCAGTTAAAATTTTCTTTTTTATGCCAAAATTTTCTCTCTCCTATAATATGTAATGCTCTCATTGATGGAATGCACTGAATCTAGGTGCAACAATTGCACCGAAAATTTATTCCCCCAACGCAACCTGAATACCAAAGTGAAAAAATTGCAAATATTGTAATTGGATAAAGGTAACATAAACTTTTCGCGGGGGAAATTTGTTAGCAGCTATGATTTCGAATAATTCGCACTCAATGCCCCTTGAAGATTGCAGTTAAACTCTTTAATTATATGACCACTTTTCTTCAGTCCAAAACCACAATAATCATGTCAAATTTGACCAAGATTGAGTCATTGATCTTAATGCAAGAAAGTAGAAACCCAACAATCGAAACTTCATTATGTACATGCAATAAAGAAAGGAAATAGTTTTTGGTTTTCTTTTTTTATATTTAATGTAGATAAGTTATCTAAATTGAGTTCAAAACGACATTATTTTGGACGGAAATCAAGGTATTTTTGTAATTATAATTTATTTCAAGATTATAATGGTCTTTTTGATTATAATTTTTTAATCTTTCAATCTAAAGTAACGTCATTTTGAAAGTGAATATAAATAACTTATCTAATAGAAATATTAAAGCCATAATTTTTAGTTTATAAAAGTGCATAATTATCGGGACTTTTCCTTTTGGAAAAAGAAAAAGGAAGTTATATGTATTTTAGCTGGCATTGTTTATATTTCAAATATTGTTGGATCCTTTTACTAATAACCTGTTTAATCAATCACTTTCAAATACGTAAAGTATATGGGTTTTATAAGAGTGATGTCGTGGGAAAAGTGATTGTGTAATGTTATAGAGATTTATTTTGCGTGTCTTAATTTTTTATTTTTTATTTGTGCTTCAAAAAGTACATATCCCACCAAATATTGTGTGTGTAGGAAACTTTTTGTGTCATGTAACGTAATGAATGCAAACCCCAAAGTATATACAATTATATGAGAAAAACTGGAGATCATGATGGTGTGTATGTGAAGGACATCGAAAAAAGGTTTCACATATACCAATCTCATAAACAATCGTATTCTACAACTCTTACACCTCATATATTAGGATTTTATAGCAACTAATCTTCGCTAATCCCGTTTTTCACGATCTAATCGTTATTCTATGTGCACGGAAATTACAAAAAATGCTAAAAAAGAATAACTAACTCTTACACGTGCAAGTAAGCTCTCACACGTGCGTCAGAATTCTGAGAGAGAAACATTTCTTTTAAACTTGGAAGACGGTGATGGTGACGGCGAAGCCGGCAACGACGGCGATTTCAAGCTCTGGAAGTAATCCCTAATGTCCATGCCTCGATTTCCGGTTAACAATTTCTCCAGCGATTCTCCGACACCGTCATCTCTCGACGGAATGAACGGCGGCCGCTCCAATTCCGTCAATAGATCCCACCGAACCCCTCTGAAGAACTCGTGCTCCTTGATCTCCGCAGCGCCTCGCGCGTAACCCAATCGCTGTGCAGGGTCCTTTTCCAACAACTTCTCTATCAGGTCCGTTAACGCCGAACGTTTCCCGACGAACGCCGGCAGTTTCGTCACCACGTTTCGGAACGTTTCCTTCCGGTTCTTCCCCTTGAACGGCGTCGTACCGTACATCATTTCGTAGGTGAGTATCCCCAGGGCCCACCAGTCAACGGCGAACTCGTGGCCGTCGCCGCGGACGACCTCCGGCGAAACGTACTCCTCCGTGCCGACGAACGAGTTGGACCGTTCGCCGTTGGATAAACTCGGCTTCCGTCGACTCACCGGGCTGACTCGAGCGGACTTGGTCTTCTTCAAGCCGTTAATGCTATGATGACTCGTGTCCGGCGGAAGGAGCGGGATCCACCGGGAGAAGTTCCGGCAATGTTTCCGGGGAGGTTCTGGAGGCTTGGAATCTGGCAAGGGTATAGAAGAATCAGTGATTTTGATGGTGTTTGGTATGAGCTTGCGAGAGAGATCGAAGTCCGTGAGGGTCACGTGACCGGAACGTTGAATGAGGACATTCTCTGGCTTTAAATCGCGGTAGGCGATGCCCATGCTATGGAGGTGGTCGAGAGCGCAGAGGATCTCGGCGAGGTAGAAGCGGATGACGGCGGGGGAGAAGACGCGGTCAGTTTGACGGTAACGGAGGACGTTAAGGTCGCCGCCGGGGCAGTAAGGCAGGGCCCACGCGAGGAACTGTTGAGATTCGAATGTGCCCAGAATTGAAGGAAGGAATGGGTGGGAAAGTTGGGAGAGGACCTGGATTTCCCAGCGGGCGCGGCGGTCGGCGTCGAGCTTGGCGTGGATGGAGGTTTTGTCCACCACTTTGAGTGCGAAGGGGGTGGCGGCGGTGGTGGTGTCGAGAACGAGGAAGACTGTGCCCATGGCACCTTTTCCGAGGACTTTGAGTGCTCTGAGATTGTCGAGGTCCAGCTCCGGCGACGGTGGAGCTGCCGTTGCTGAATCCATTTAATTTTGATGGTAGAAGAGAGAATGAGAGGTTTTGTTGGTTACGATGTGACTTTTTATAGCGTTTTCTTTCTGTTTTGGGTTTGTTTATTTTTCGTGTTTTCTGTGCGTTTTGGCTTTTTTACTTGCCAAGTGACAGTCTTATTATATTTCTAACTTTCCTGGTTGCTTTAATTTTCTTAACAATATTACATACATTATATATAGGGAAATATTTTTTTTATGTTATAGGAAAAAAGTTATATCATGTTCTAGAAATAAAATTATAAGAAGAGAAAAAAGAGAGTGGTGAGACCCAATCTTTTTTTCGTGTGTGTAAAAAATTTGTTTATCTCATGTAAAATGAGATAAATATAACGTTTTACATACACTGTTTACAAGGAAATTCAATTTATTTCAGCTGGAATTTATTATGAACAAAACAATAATAATTTATGAAATTATGATAGCTCAGTTGATTCTTGAGAATTGAGTAGGTGGGATGAGAGATATATTTGATCATTCTCGTATCATTTTTTAGATGGATTTAAAATCTTAATTTTGGACTCACGTTGAATCGGACTAATCGTGAAGCAATGAACAAATTGAAATATTTAAAAAAAAATAGAAAGTTTATTTTTAGTCATATTAATCTACAATCGAAAGTATTTATCCTTAAATTTGGGGTGTGATTAAAGTCACCCAAATATTTTAAACTAAATTTATTTTATTCCATTACTAATCTTTTAAACACGGTATAATTACGAAGAGAAGAGAAGACTCAATTTTTTTTGACAGATTTCATGCACTTAGGGGAACGAATCACTTTCAGATTTTCCAAATATTAAACTGGCATTGTACGGGCGTTTGGTAAATGACATATTTTTTTTACTGAAAAAACATAAGTAATGGAAAAATGATAGAAAAATAAGTTTGATGAAAAAGTTTAAAAAAAGATATTTGATTCACTGAAGTATTACCGGAAAAATTTATTTAACTTTGTAAAATCTATATTTGGTTGAATGTAAAATAGAGATGAGAAAATAGGTTAAATTGATCAAAACACTCATGTTATAAATTTTTTTTAAAAGAACCACTACATACAATACAATTGCAGGCTCATTTCCATCAACAACTTGGAGCCCCTTTTTTCGCTTCCCATCTATCCTAAAATATGACATTTGAAATGATATTTTGGAATAGTTAATTTCACCAAAAAAACAACCGTGAACTCGTTTACTAGGCTTCCTGTTGACCTGGTTTTTTTTTTTTTTTCCAAATGTGATCTTTTTCCAATTGCCACCCACACTTCCCCATTAAAAAAAAAAAAAAAAAAACTGTACCAAACACACCTTTTAAACTTTTTCCTGGTGACATACTGGCATGGCATCTAATATAAGTTACACAATTCACTCTTTATTTTCTTGGAATATTTCATCATCAAAATAATAAAATTTACTTTCAATTTTTTTATTTTATTTCACGTTAAATGTGTGCGAAAATATATTGTAGAATTATTTATTTACTTTTCATATATCTCTTGTGGAACAAAGGAATGTTTATTGTTCTTGAAAGGCAGGATATCCTGTCCAGTTGTGTTGTGTTGTGTGTGACTTATATTAATTTGGCAATAATACGCAATTGAGATAATTCAATTGAATTTCTACCAATGCCAAGTTGGCCATGCAAATAGACTTGAAGTTTGTATCAGGTTGATGTCTGCTTTACTAAGACTTTTTATCATGTGACCATGAGATAAAGTATCTGATGTGCTTCTGCAGATACGCATGACCAATAAAGCGATTGACTAGCATTTATTTTAATATTTTGATGTCATGAATGATATCTCCAACATGAACTTGGATAAAACCAATTCATGATGTTCCAACAGGAAGCATGATTTGTATGTCCAACAGAGATGTAAATGCCAATATATGGAGAACCAGTATAACAATGAAGCAAGTTGTATGTGAAACATGTATTGATAATAAAACCAGCAATCGGTATAGAAGTATGCAAATTAGGACAACATCATAATACTCTTCATTTGGTGAATCTTGAACTTGAAGCTCGGGCAGTTGTCAAGAAAGTCAGCCTCTTCAAAGAAAGCCCCAACACTAAGCAAAAAAGTTAAATTTTTATGCTAAAAAGAATTTAAAATGATTTACTAATAATTCAGAGAACATTTCAAAAAAAAAAAAAGGTAAATATAACTCCGTCCTAATTATATTGTACGAGTATGTGGAGAATGAGGAGTTGGTAAAGAAAGAGAAGGCATGGAGGGGCGCACGTGCAAGACGAAAAGAAAAAGATGCATAGAGCCAAACAGAATGACAAAACAAATTGGTTGTACGGTTATCACATGGAGGCTCCCCTAATATAAGGTGAACGTGCGTCCTATATCGCTACTACTTCTTGGAACCTTGTCGTTTCCTTATAATAAAACACCATATTTCATTTATCTTTCCCCACTCTACTTTTATATAGCTAGCTAGCTTTTCAATCAACAAAAGGAAATTATTTTTTAGTTTAAGAAATTATTCCTTTCAATTATTCTAATGGCCATGTGTATCACTGTATTGCATTCACTTATTAAAGCTATACACAAATTTGTCCTTTTATTGGTACTAATCTACTTCACTAAGTTTTATGAAATTTAGATACATGCTTTTATTATTTGCTGCAATCATCTTTGGGTTTTGCTCTGGCCATTATATATATATAAGCAGTGTCATAGCAGCTTCCGCTTCCATATAATTATTGTTGAAACATTAATGCGGTAAAACGGGTGGATTTAATTGTTTAGTCTTTATAGTCGTGTTTTTAATTAGTCTTAGAATAATAATTCATACACACTTTGTCTGTTTTCGATTTGATTAATTTTCCCAAATGTATATATTGGAATGCTAATTTGCTAGTTGCTACCAGCTCATCACGAGAAATTTAGAAATGAAATATTTTAATAATCAACCAATTGTGTTTTTTTTCCCATAAAAAATGTTGAATATACTATAAGCCGGATCTGAATTTTCTTGTGTGTAAAAAATATGATATGGTTATGTGAAAAGATTATAATTATAAAAAGGTGAATTAATAATAATAATAAAAAGAAAAAAATTATTAAAATTATTAATTCACTTTTATATAATTATAATCTTTTCATATGACTATGTGTCTATGTCATATTTTTCTTTTACAGAGAAGACAATCCAAATCTTAAAAGCCCGATAACCCCTCTAATTAAACAGCAAATTGCGAGCCAAAAGAAGACAACACTATTAATGGAATTTCATATGCTCAATGTTTCCTTAGTTGCAATGTACGTGTTAACTGATAAGGCACTTCAGGGTGACAATTTGTAGTGGGTTTTTTTTTTTGGATATATATGCCATTGCCATATTAATGATTCCTTAGGTAGGTGCTGAATTAGTGATAGCTCATAGCTTAGTCAAAAGTGTGGGCTTTATGCCAACATAAAAGATGAATTAGAATTCAGCCTATATTTAAATTAAGGGTTTAGTGTATGTTATTTTAAAGGAGGTAAGCTGTGTCTTTTTAATTTTTTACTCTATATACTCTTAGTAGTACATGTTGAGAATGGAACGAGGGAGCCCGAAACCCTTTACAAAGGGTACATCCACCAATGGGCCAAATGACAAACCATAATAAGTGAGCCGACACCACTTCTCAACTCAAAATCTTAAGGCTGTAGGTTTATGGGTCTTTTTGCACTTATATGGTCATCACTTGGTCTATGTCTAGCCAATGTGGTACTTCTTTACAACTCATACTTGAATACTTCCAACAGTACATAGTTATAATATGAAAAGTTATTCTTTTTTTTTTCACTTTTCACGTCAAATGAGGAAAAAGAATAAAAGAGCAATTTTTCATGTTATAACTATGTATTACCCATAAAGTAAAAAAATTAAAAGGACACAACTTACATTCTTTTAAAGCACAAAAAGTTTTCTATTAAACAAAACTAAGTTTATATTTAGTGGACAAGTGGAGGACAGAATCATTATGCTTCCTTTAACTCATGAATTGAAAAGCTTTCGATTTGCCAATTTTCCGCTTGAAATTGTGACCTTTAGAAGGAAACTACTAACATAAGAAACCACAGTACAAAACAAGTAATTAATTAATACAAAAACACAAGTAAATAATTCATCACAATCATTTTCTAGTTCATAGATTACAAGACCAGTTGCAAAACAACGTGGAGTAGGAATTGGATATATGTTAGGTGATTCCGTTAGACCGAATCCTTGATAACATTACTTATATATCAATTACAAAAAATAAATAAAAAGGTTTAGAAAGCCATAAAGATAATTTAACCTAATTGGTGTTTTAAACTCCTAATCCTTTCATAATTTAGGTATAATCTTGATGCTTTTGTATTGTGATAATGGGATTATGATTCCGAAGTGTGTTAGTACAACCTAACAATTATGCTAATTAGATGGTTTTCTATTTTCGGAGGACATTAGTGTTCAGGGAGATTTAAAACTATCTTCGGAGATTTGATCTCGTCATGGAATGACCACCAAGGTCCAATATAGAGGCTAAGTGCTTGCACCCTTAGAATAGGACAAATGTTTCATGATCACATCATATCTCACTCCTATTATACATTCCTCACACACATAGTGGAGTCCACAAAGCACAACAATTAGGTTCATCTTGTCTACACAAGGGAATTTTGTCCCACTATAAATATCTCACTCCTCCATTGAGGAGCCACCTTTGAGACATCATTCTCTATTGTTATTACTGTATTGAATTATAGCCTCACCACAGCCAATTGTACCCTTCACTTCCCCTTGATTCTCAGCTCTTGCCTAAGATTTCATTGGTGATTTCTCAGCTAAGCTCTGAATCATACTAAAGTCTTACATTGAGATACTCTAACCTTTTCAAAAACATATACACCATCTCTTAAACGAATCAAACCTCTTACTTAAATTTGGCCCTCTTCGCAAAATCATTTGGAAAAAAGAATTTTATGCTTTCATTTGACGAGAAGGAACAAAACACTTACATTTGAATCTTCTTTTCCTTATTATTTCTTTCTTTTGTCAGAGTGCATTGCTTTGATTGCATTAACATATGACTTTGCTCCATTTAGTTCGCCTGATAGTGATGTAAGAGTTGGATTGAGCTCGGGCTAGTTAGATGTTTGGCTAGAATGCGGATTGAGTATTTTGATCTGGGATACTCAAATTAAGAGACTTCTATTAAGGGAGAGCATATCAATGTGAGGCTTTACACTCGAGGGGGAGATTGTTGGGATTTTTAAGTATGTTGAAGTCCCACATTGGTTGGTAATAGACTAAGTAAAGTCGATATAAGTGGGAGAACTCATGAACTCTATCCCTTAGGGCTCGTTTGGTGGACATGATAGGATAAGGATAGGATATGATATGAACCTGGTAAGGGTAGGATATGATATGGGACTGATAAGCCTATATCATGTCCTGTGTTTGATGAGCACCTAATTAGCAATCTGATAAGATTATGTAGAAGGAGAAAGAAAAAATAAAAAATAAAATATAATGCAATAAATACAAATATATTGGATATCGTGGAAATATATTGGGTATCCAATATTGTTATCCTATCTTGTTGAATCATAACCCAGCTCCCCCCATAGGATAAGAAATCATGTATTGGATAGGATAAAATGAGACAATAGGATAAGCTAATCATATCCTATTGACCCACCAAACAAGAGATAAAAGTAGGATATGATAAGTTATCATATTCTGTCTTCTTTATCAGGTGCTCCAAACAGGCCCTTAAGGTTTTGGGTTAAGACACGTGGTTGGATTCATTTACTACGATTGTAACTTAATTCATTGGTAGTAGCCCTCCATAACAACTAATATATATAGTGTTGCTAATAAAGTGTAGAGTAAATACCATTTTTGGTCCTCAGAAAATTTCACGAGGCCCGTTTTAGTTCCTAGAAAATAAAAAGGCCCATCGTGGTCCCTCAAAAATTCAAAAGGACCCATTTAGTTGAAATTGTGGTCCCTCACAAATTCAAAAAAGACCCATATTAGTCCTCAAAAGGACTAAAATGGGTCCAATTTAAATTTTTTAGGGACCACGATGGGTCTTTTTATTTGCTAGGAACTAAAACGGGTCTCGTGAAATTTTCTGAGGACCAAAAAGGGTATTTACTCTAAAGTGTAATTTGTTTGGTTAATTATAAATTCACAATAACTTGGACCAGTTTTTTTAAAGGGTTCATCTAATCTCATGTTACATGAGAGAAGATATCTTATGTTGTAGAGACAAATGTGATGGGACCCACTATTTACAAAAAAGGAAAAAGAAAAAGAAAAAAGGAGTGTCACGATTTTCGATGGATCTACAGGAGATAAACTACTCTTATGTCATATGAGTAGTTTTTTCCTTTTTTAAATTAAGGTTTTTTTTTTTTTGAAACATATCCTAATTACTTTTTAAGGCGAGTGGGCTCCCATTAATATCCCCATAAATTTTGACTCTTAGAGCGAGCTATGAGACTAATCCGGAGTACGAGGCGGGTCAATAAAGATTTTAAACCCCTCTCAAAGATGATATATAAGGATCGAATTGAAGCCTTTTTTCTTTCACTGCTCAGCTCTCATGCACCAACGGAGCAACCACCATTTGATATTAAGGTTTTTTCTATTTAAACCATAGAAGACAATTTTATTTATTTTTGGGTAAATATATAAGACATCTTAGGTACCACTCCACCTTCTGGAATGATTTTCACTATATTATATCAGAATAATGTAACACTCCACCTTCTGGAATGATTTTCACTATAACTTGCATTCATGGTTTGTAGTAATATGTTTTCTAAGCTTCAAACAAGCGAGTGAATTTATATAATATTCTATATCTCACGTACTCGATAATCCTAACACATTCAACAAACAAAATATTCATTTTAAATTAACTAAGATGCTTTATTAAAAATTTGCAACTACTTTAAATAAGTTTGTATAATTGTCTCAAAGTACGAAGTTCTTTATACTAGTTGTAGCTCATAAGAAATCCATGATCAAACCGTAGCAATTTTTGATTTTGAGTTGTGACAAATGTTTTAACTATAATTATCCCGGACACATTTGATCAAAAAAAGAAAAATCATGTAATGCTTGGGTTGCTCAATGGTTGTACCACATGAATGTAGCCCACATTGTTTGATGGTAACAACTCACAAGCATGTGTTCTGCTGTGGTCCCCCGTGCTCTCCAAGATTACTTAAATGGTATTTTCCCATGTCCATAATCTCGTATTAAAGCCACACATCAATGGGTCCATCTGCAAAAGATATGTCCAAAGCAGATAAATTGCAATTTGCAATAATAAAATTTAAGATCGTGGGACCACTTTTGTATCTTTGCTTTCCCGTGTACGTACTTACACGGGCACGGAAGACGGGAAACGTTACACAAATCACAAACAGAATGCAAGAGGGCCTAAGAACGGCACCCTTAGTTAAGGGAGAGAAATATGCAAGGCAAATATATATATATATATATATAGAAAAAGAAAATGAAAATTCAGTTGGAATACTAAGTTCTCACGGAGAACTTAGTGCACTAAATATTATAATGGTGTTCTCCCGAAAAAATATAGTTATAATATTTACTATAACTGTGTTCTCGCGGGAGAACTTAGTGCACTGGACCAAATTTTGCATCCAGTCAATGTACACGTACTAAACTCATATATATATATATATATATATATATATATATATATATATATATATATATATAAGGTCAGGATCATTTTACACTAGTGTAAGTTACACTTTCAATCTTGTCCGTTGATCCCATTTATATCTAAAGGCTCTAATTTTTTAGTAATGTGAGTCATTCGATACAAGTGGATTAATGGTTAAGATTGAGTGTAAGACTTCTAACTCTTACACCAGTGTAAGAATATTCTGCCTCATATATATATATCTGAAAAAAGTTATATTTATAAATTTTTTACTTACAAACTACACTATGTACTCACGGAAGTACACTCGGTTACACATGTACTTCCGGGAGTACATATTGTAATTTGCAAAAATTTGTAAACGGATTCTTTCCCATATATATATATATATGAGGCAGGATCCTTTGACACCTCATCTGGGAACCGTTAGATTAAAAAAAATCAATGGTGTCACATGTTTACAAATCAGAAGCATTGATTTTTTTTAATCTAACGGTTCCCAGATGAGGTGTCAAACTTTTTCTTTGACACCGGTGTCAAAGGATCCTGCCTCTATATATATATATATATATATATATATATATATATATATATATATATATATATATATATATAGGGTTTACATTTCTGCAGCTGTTGTACGTGCAACAATCAAATACTTGCCATATATATATTTGAAAGTATTAAATGGGGGGAATCATAATTATACAAATGATAAAAGTATTAAATGTGGAGAATCATAATCATACATCTGTTGTTGTTGTACGTAAAGCGGCTGCAAAAATGATTATATATATATAATGCCTATTATAAATCTAATACATATGTCACGAATCTTTGATGTTGTACTGAATAATGTTTTAGTATATTAATGACATGTACATGTAGCATTATTGATTAGGTAGGATTAGGCCCTTAGCATCCTACTTTCTAAACTTCAATTATTAGCCTAATTGATTAAATACCTATTATCTTTTTGAATAAAGTTGAATTAATTATAAATCACCCAGATTTATATATATTATAATGAGCTGCATTTAATCGTTGAATCAATATAAGTAATTTAAAACGAGCTGCCTTATGAGATGTTCATTAACAAATTAATAAATTTATTTATTTATAATTGTGATCAGTCCAATACAATATGGGCTGGCCAATATGTTCTTGGCCTAACCACACATGGTTGAAGAATGAAGATTTTAAGTTGGGTAATCTACTTCTTGGACAAGTGATGGCTGCTATGTAGTGAATTGATATTGCTCTTCCTTGGCGCAATGACTCTGGCTGTTGGGGTACCTGCAATGACACTGTGACGCTCAAGTCAGTATCAAAGCTAAGCTTATGAGGTATTCTATACTGAAATTAGATTATCATACCGGGGTGTGTATCCTTTGTTTATATAGTAAGTCAGATGCCGCCTTGGTAGGCAGTATACCTTCTGATTGGTTGTCTTTAGGCTGCAAACTTATCTTGTCTCAGCTGGTGCATTTCAGGCTATAAATCTATAAGATAGGCCACTTTTTTAGAGTTGTGGCAAGCTGGAGCTATCCTTCATGTGTTGGTCTATGGCGCGGTGGTTCCTTGCTGTGTTATGGACTTCTTCATTAGTTCTTAAGTCATGTTTTTGGCGATTAGACGTAATGAGGCCATTGCGTCTCTAGATGTCTTGATGCGCGATGGAGCTATTGCTTATTCATGGGCCCTGTATGCATTTGGGCCTATTCACTGGGTTTTAACTCTTTGTGGGCCTATTATATTTTTATCCAGATCAAATTGTAATAATTTATATAAACATGCTTAAAGATTTTATTTATTAATATTTATTTAAGATATTAGGTGATAAAGTGTCTCTAAATTTAATTAGCAATAACCAAATTCATAATTGGTCGTGTCGTTAAAATCTCAATTTATTATTATATATGATTTTATATTTTTATGAAAAAAAATTTATCAAAACGATTTTATCGATATTCCAATTGATAAAAACTTGAAGATAAAAAGGTTTTATATATCCGATTTCTAGTCTAACTGCTTGCCGTAAACGAATTCTAAATTTATCATTTTTAAATGCTCCTAGTTAAACAAAAAATAGGATAAAAAAAAAGTTTTGCGGAGTTTTTGACCATTCCGAACGGCATGCCTTCACTTGGCAAACTATCGCGTTTCATATTCACTGAGCATAATTCCTTGAATTTTTCCTTTTTAAAAAACTGCGCTGATGGGCTAAATTAAAGAAAAACATGTAACTTCTCATTTGTTTATCAGAAAGCTAACGGCAATTTATTGGAGTTTAGTCCTACTATCAATGAGTGAGCCAATTGCAATTTGTTGCTTTAAAACAAGGCAATACCACAACGAACACATAAAGCAAACCAAATATGGCTATATACAGATTTTGGTACCACAAATATGCAACAAAGGGGAGGAACTCTTTGGAAAATAACCCCACATAATACCACTTTAGGTTACATGAGATCTTTATGAGAGTAAAATTTCTCATATTTTCATTCATGTTCAAGTTAAATATAGTAAGACTCCACCATTTTTGTAGGATTGATGCATTATATTTATTTTTAAGAAAAGATTATATTTACATATTTTTTATTTATAAATTCTTACAAATTATACTATGTCTGACCGGTAAGACATTTTTGAAAAAAATCTAACCGGTCAGACATAATGTAATTTATAAATTTATAAAAAAAATTATTTGTCAATATAATCCTTATTATATCTTTCAAAAATATAAGGGAACATGAAAGCATACATTTACGATGTTTACTATTTTATATTTGACCTATATCTTGAGTTTATTTATGTTGGAGACACATACCCCACTCAAAATTTTGAAAGATGACTTTACATTACCTCTGATGTTTCACCGTATGCGTTCCTGTCGATCATCATTTGGTGGGAGAAAATATAAGCTTCCACATATGCTCAAGTGGGTTATTTTTTATTTATTTTTTGGGGGGTGGTGAGAAAAAAACGTACTAATAGTAATTAATTATATTCCTCCACGGCTCCACCCATGTCGAAGTTTGGAACATATATGTACTTTAAAGAGAAAAGCTCTTTACACTTTGTTGATGCCTTTGTCGGCCATGATCCCACCATCCAAAAGAATTCCTTTCTTTTGGAATATAATTTTATTTTTTGGATGGGTTAATGGGAAATACAATTACTATTCATGATTCCCGAGTCTCAATCAACGTCAAGTTAATTTTCTTATACTTTTCTTCCCACAAAGCAAGCTCAATTGAGCAATTTTTTAAATTAATAATTGAGCTTCCATTAAGTGTAATGCTTTTGCTTGCTTTGCTTTGTGTAGGGATGTGCCTGCACGAACGAATTTATACACGTCTATTCGAGATAGGACAAACATTCATGCATGTATAGTCATCCACATTCCAGTCTTTAATTATGAACAAAATATACATTTAATTAGACCTTATAAGAAGAGGATTTGATTTCTCCCACAACTTGTTTAATTTCTCCCACATTCCAGTTGGTTGCATGGAGACTCAGTGGTGGGAGAGAACCTCGGTTTGAATTCTACCAACATCATCTGGGGAGGAGTATAAGTACCATAATTCATAAACTCGCACCCGAACTCTGGATTAGTCTCATAGGTAGCTCAAAGAGTCGAACGCGTGGAGATACCGGGGATTCTGATTCACCTCAAAAAAATAATTAGGATCAGTTTAAAAAAAAAAAAAAGAGCTTTCTCTTTAATAGTGGTTAGGTTCTGCATTACGCAATTAAATTGGTAGTTTAGCTTGATACATGATTTTGAGATGGTACTCGATGGGTTTACCATTTTAATGTCCATGGACCCAACCAATGACTAAATATCGATCATATGTTATATTATTACTTTGTTATTTTCATACTTTCATAAGCTCAGCACACGGAGTATTATCATTGAACCTTTACTCCATCCAAGTTTTTATTTTTCTTTCATAAAGTTAATCAGTAAGTTTTCATCACAACCGTCAATTATGACCTATGGATCGAATTGTGAATTAACTGGACCATTTAGTGGGCATGTTCTCTATCATTTGTCAGAAAAAGAAAAGGATGATAGAATTCAGTTATTTTAGCATCATATTGATATGCATTTTTATGAGCGATGGTTGCATCCACCTGGAAGGCTCAGCTGCATTTCATGATGTAGAAAATTCAAACCATGGCACCTGCTTTATATATGTTGTCATAGCACTGCCGTCAATGGTTGAAGTTTTGATATCCCATCTTGCATTGGGAAATTTTTAAGGTACCACGATAGTACCATTTACTCGGTAGGGAAGACCAATCACAAAAGGAGAGAAGATGAAAGTGAGATAAAAAAAATACAAGTGACAAATTTTGAAAGGAAGTAATATGTGCGACGATCGCACCAAAAATTTGCTCCTTGCATTGTGTTCAGCTTTCTTTTTATTCTTCTGGGTTGGGGATCTTAATTATTATTGTTATTATTGTTTGCATTGATGGCATCAACAATTTTCAAGTATACTATCATTGCGAAGTAGTTGCGGATTGCAAATGGCAAGGGGCTAACGAGGCTACATTTATTAGATGGAGGAGAAACTTATACTTATTACTATTTTTGTTTTACTATTCTTATTATTTGATTGGTTACTATTCGATCGATTTGAAATTAATGATAATTAATTTTTCTTATTTTTTAACTGTTAATTTTAAATTAATTCAATGATAAACAATCAGATAATAAGAATAATAAATCTAAAATTATAGTAAGTATAACGTTCCCTTAATATCAATGTTGGAAATTTGGAATGGATAATAGTCTAACATCAAATCAGATTATTTTATTTATTAATTACACTTATTTTTATTAGATAATATATAGTAGAATTGTTTATCAAAATATTTTGTACGAATCATATTAAGAATACAAAAATTATTTTTTAATAAGAGTGAGATATAATTGATATGGAAAATATTAAATTGCCATAATTCTTTTTTAGTATGTTTACATTTTTTTAATAGGTATTTTTTTTCAACCAGTTTACTAGAAATTTAATACATTTAAGGAGACACCTTTTATACATCTTTCACCATTTTTGTTACTCTGTTGAGATTCAATCTCAACACAACTACCCGCGCCCATCACCTCCCCCTTTTAGCCTGAGATCTGATCAATGACTCCATAGTTGAGTTCTAATTTATATTATTGCTTCCTTAAACCACTGTTATATTGAGGTACTTCATCGCAGGTGAGAAATAGATCTATACCATGTCTCAAACAGATTACTATGAAAATCAAGTCATTAATTATTATTATTATTATTATTGGTTAATTATTTGCCAATAAATAAACTTAATGTCTGTCAATTGGCTTCCGAGAACAGAACTTTGGGCTTTGCTAAGGGCTTTTACATGTATGTTTTTGGACCCAATCAAGTTTTTGAACTCCGCTAGGCCATGGGCCAGGAATAAAGTACTAAATGGTTTATCCCATTTAAATTTGTGCATCACTTACTAAGATTTTGCTTGATAAAAAAACCATGTTCGCTAGCAAGATTATGCAAAATATATATCTTCAACTAGATCAGAAAATTTAAATTTGATTGCTTTTGTACCTTTGAATTCAATGAGATTAAATAACATCGTGGTACACATAGTTAATTAAAATAGATACATTGATTGTGTAAAATTTTGAATTCCATGATATAAATTTTGTCCTTGAAAATTTAGTTGAGGAGAAAATGTTATTTAACGTACTTATAAAGTGAACTTCATGATTCAAAGCATAATACAATTAGGTTTTGTACATTTGAGTATGCCAAAGGAAAGTGTAAGAACGCACCGCTAATTAAGGAAGTTAATTAATTAATTATGAGAAATTAAAAAATAATTTCATAATTGACCATAATAATTATTATGAGGCTTAAATAATTATAGTAAGTGAGTAATAATACTGAAAGTCGTTTTTCGGATGAATAGTACAGATACTGGTTCTGCTACTCGGTATAAATGTGTATCGATGAAGTATCCCGAAAAATTAAAATAAGTGCATGAATATTTCTAGAATAATATGGAGGACTGTGATTTCAAGTTTCAAGTTAAAATAATGAGAACTGGTGCCAGATATGATATTGGCTATGAAAAGGCGCGTGCGGAAAGGTGTTGCGAAAAATAAAATAAAAATAAAAATATAAAAAATCTTATAAAAATGAGTAGGTTCAGATTCCAAAGTTTGGGATTAAAATGATAAGCGTAGCTATTAATGCTAATATTGTGCGATTAAGACTTAAGTGGGCTATATAAGCACCCTTGCATATGATCCTAAGTCATTCTAAGTGCCTTATGCGTGGATATTTCTGAAGATTGTAGTCAGCCCCTTGCCACCTTCACCTTCCCTCACTCTCTTGAGCCAAAGGTGCCATTTTTACTCATGGTTTCTCTACCAAAACATCATTGCCTTGTGTGAGTTGGTCTTGTGAGGTTGTGGGCTGCTTCATTGCTGAGTTGTAGTCCCTGGTTGTGTGTGTGGAGGTGCTGAGTTTGAGTGTTGGGTTGAGTAAGCTTGGTTCTATCATTTTGAGGCTTCAAAGAGCCATCTTGTGAAGTAAAAGACCAACCTTGATGTCATTTTCGTGTTGTTGTGAAGTCAGTACCTTGGAGGCTGATTGGTGAGCTCCAAGAGCCTTTAATGCTCTGTTTTAAGCTTGGGTAAGTGTCACCAACCTTGAACATGAGTTTTCTTAGTTAAAAATGGAGCCTTGATGCATGTAATGAGCAAAAGATAACAACTTAAGGTTGGGTAAGGTTAAACACACCTAAAAATGCATGTTTAAGCTTTTCAAATCGTGAAAAGAACCACCTTTAGGAAGGATATCTCGCGAAATGCAGAACTGCATTCTGTCGCGAAATATTCGGATATGGGGTGCTTGTGTGTATTCGAAGATAGATCTCCGATCCGAATACCATCAGATTCGGGTGAAGTCGGAGGATGTCCTGAAGACCGCGTTTCGTTCGAGATATGGTCACTTTGAGTACTTGGTGATTCCTTTTGGGCTTACCAATGCACCCGCAGTGTTCATGGATTACATGAACAGGATTTTTCAGTCGTACCTGGATCAGTTTGTGATCGTCTTCATTGACGACATATTGATTTACTCCAAGACTGAGGAGAAACATCCTGAACACTTGAAGATTGTGTTGCAAGTGTTGAAGAAGAAAAAGCTTTATGCTAAGCCTTCCAAATGTGAATTTGTGCTCAAGCCCGTAAAGTTTTTGGGACATGTGATTTCTGCAGAGGGAGTCGCAGTGGATCCGAACAGGATTGAGGCCGTGCTTGATTGGGAGAGGCCCAAGATGGTAACTGAAGTGAGGAATTTTCTGGGTTTGGCAGGGTACTACCGGAGGTTCATCAAGGGATTTTCCATGCTGATTCTGCCATTGACTCGCCTTACCCACAAGGAGACTCCATTTGTGTGGACTCACGAGTGTGAGGAATGTTTCCAGGAGTTAAAGGAGAGACTGACTACCGCACCTGTGTTGGTTCTTCCTGATCCTGCTGAGGAAGTTGAGTTGTACACTGACGCCTCCGGAAAGGGGCTCGAATGTGTGTTGATGCAGTTGGGCAAGGTGATTGCCTATGCTTCAAGGCAGTTGAAGCCTCATGAAAAGAACTACCCGACTCATGATTTGGAGTTGGCTGCTATTGTGTTTGCTTTCAAGATTTGGAGGCATAATCTCTATGGCATGAAGTTTGCAGTATTCAGTGATCACAAGAGTTTGAGGTACCTGTTCGATCAGAAGGAGCTGAACATAAGGCAGAGGAGATGGATGGAGTATCTGAAGGACTACGACTTTGAGTTGAAGTACCATCCTGGCAAGGCCAATGAGGTAGCTGATGCTTTGAGTCAGAAATCTGTCAGTCTATCCAATTTGACCATGGGTGATTATGATATCATCGAACAGTTTCGAGATCTGACGGTGACCTCTTTGTTTGGAGGTGCACTTCTCGAAATGGAAACCGTGCAAGTTGAGAACGAGCTCATGGAAAAGATCAAAGAGGAGTAAGTGCAGAGAGAGTGCCTAGATTATGTGAAGAACCAGGACGGTGTGTCTTGGAATGAGGATGGACTGTTGATCTTTCATAAGAGGATTGTGGTTCCACGAGGTCCGTTGACTGTTGAAGTGATGACAGAGGCTCTTAAGGGCCAGTTTAATGTCCACCCTGGTGCTACAAAGATGTATCAGGATTTGAAGAGGAATTATTGGTGGCCGGGCATGAAGAAGGACATAGATGTGTTTGTGTCTAAGTGTCTGATATGCCAGAAGGTAAAGATAGAACACCAGAAGCCGTCTGGTAAACTTCAACCTCTTGAGATTCCGGAATGGAAATGGGATAACATTTCCATAGACTTCGTGGTGGGATTGCCGAAGACTCAGGCTGGTTACGACTCTATCTGGGTCATTGTGGACAGGTTGACCAAGTCTGCCCACTTTCTTCCGGTGAAGGCGAGCTTCACTACTGAGCAGTTGGCCAGACTATATGTTCGCGATATTGTGAGACTTCACGGGGTGCCCGAGAGTATCATTAGTGATAGGGACCTGAAGTTCATATCTCGGTTCTAGGAGGCGCTGCAGGAGGCTTTTGGTACGCAGTTGAGACTGAGTACAACCTATCACCCTCAGACTGATGGACAGACTGAGCGGACCATCCAGACATTGGAGGAGATGTTGAGGGCTTGCACTTTGGAGCATGGTTCAGCATGGGATAGGTACCTGCCATTGGTTGAATTTTTGTACAACAACAGTTTTCATGCTAGCATGGGCATGGAACCCTACGAGGCGTTGTATGGCAGGAGGTGTCGGACTCCTACCTGCTGGTCTGAGGTTGGAGACAAGGAGTTGTTTGGCTTGGACTTTGTCCAAGATACTACCCTACAGATTCAGTTGATTAGGGAAAAGCTGAAGCAGACGCAGAATCGCCAGAAGAGTTACTACGATGTCAGACATTGTCCACTGGAATTCAGTGAGGGTGAACACGTGTTTGTTAGACTTTCACCTGTCACCGGTGTTGGTCGGGCACTCGAAGTGAGGAAGCTGAGCCCGAGATTCATTGGGCCCTACCAGATACTTGGTATAGTAGGACCTGTTGCCTACCGGCTTGCCTTGCCTCTGAACTTGGCCAACATCCACGACGTGTTTCACGTGTCTCAGCTTCGGAAGTATGTAGCGGATCATTCGCACGTGGTGCAACCGGATGATGTGGAGGTTCGGGAGAACCTAAAGACTCTCGTCGGACCACTCAAGATTCTCGATCGAGGCGAGAAGCAACTGAGGAGAAAGATCATTCTGATGGTCAAAGTGCAGTGGACTGAGATAACTCCTTAGGAGTGCACTTGGGAGCGAGAGGACGAGCTTCTCCGGCAGTATCCCAACTTTCGAGACAGGAATGTTTCTGATTTTGAGGACAAAAATCATAAAAAGGTGGGATGAATGTAAGAACTCGCACCGTTAATTAAGGAAGTTAATTAATTAATTATGAGAAATTAAGAAATAATTTCATAATTGACGCTAATAATTATTATGAGGCTTAAATAATTATAGTAAGTGAGTAATAATACTGAAAGTCGCTTTTCGGACGAAAAGTGCAGATATCGATTCTGCTACTCGTATAAATGCGTACCGATGAAGTATCCTGAAAAATTAAAATAAGTGCATGAATATTCCTAGAATAATATGTAGGATTGTGATTTCAAGTTTCAAGTTAAAATAATGAGAACTGGTGCCAGATATGATACTGGCTATGGAAAAGCGCGTGCCGGAAAGGTGCTGCAAAAAATAAAATAAAAATATAAAAATCTTAGGAAAATAAGTAGGTTCAGAGTCCAAAGTTTGGGATTAAAATACTAAGCGTAGCTATTAATGCTAATATTGTGCGATTAAGACTTAAGTGGGTTATATAAGCACCCTTGCACATGATCCTAGGTCATTCTAAGTGCCTTATGCGTGGAAATTTTTGAAGATTGTAGTCAGCCCCTTGCCACCTTCACCTTCCCTCACTCTCTTGAGCCAAATGTGCCATTTTTACTCATGGTTTCTCTACCAAAACACCATTGCCTTGTGTGAGTTGGTCTTGTGAGGTTGTGGGCTGCTTTATTGCTGAGTTGTAGCCCCTGGTTGTGTGTGTGTAGGTGCTGAGTTTGAGTGTTGGGTTGAGGAAGCTTGGTTCTATCATTTTGAGGCTTTAAGGAGCCATCTTGTGAAGTGAAAGACCAACCTTGATGCCATTTTTGTGTTGTTGTGAAGTCAGTACCTTGGAGGCTGATTGGTGAGCTCCAAGAGCCTTTGTTGCTCTGTTTTAAGCTTGGGTAAGTGTCACCAACCTTGAACATGAGTTTTCTTAGTTAAAAAAGGAGCCTTGATGCATGTAATGAGGAAAAGATAAAAACTTAAGGTTGGGTAAGGTTAAACACACCTAGAAATGCATGTTTAAGCTTCTGAAATCGTGAAAATTAAAGAACCACCTTTGGGAATGATATCTCGCGAAATGCAGAACTGTATTCTGTCGCGAAATATCCGGATATGGGGTCTTGAGATATCCGAATATGGATATCCAAATATGAGATATTCGGATATGGCCCCGACAAATATCCGGATATTCTGGGTTTTAGAGGAAAAGTAACGGTACTGTTCATACCGAACTGAGATATGGGTTTGTGGACCCTAGATTATGGAAGTTGAACTTCTGTAATGATTAAGTTAAGTCAGAATCAAGGGATTAATGGCTTGTGACTTTGTGATTAGCCTTAAGACTTAGAACGCAAAGGAAAGGCGTTGTCTTTATATCGTATGCTTGTAGAGTATAAATATTGATGTTGTTATTGGTCCTAACAGATTGTGATTGTGCTGTGTGTGGACCTTGAGCTTGTGTGGACTCTTGGCTTGGATAGTTAGCTTGCAAGGTAAGCTTTTGTGTCATCGGCTTAGCTATTGTTTGTTCCACCATGTCCCATGATGGGATGGTTATATGCATGATGTATTTTCATGTACTGTTTTATTGAAATGCTATGGAGCTGTTAAGTGCAAAATGCTTATGATATGTATGTGGTGTTTCGCCTAGACATGAAGCCATGGGGTGGTCTTGTGGGCGGGTACAACATGGGCTGGTACTGTGTGGGTAATAGATGTATTCCTGCACTTCTCTGATGAGTAGAATAGTTATAACACATATGACATGATTATCTGCTGCATTGCACTAATTTTGGAAATGATATTGAATTACTGCTTTTAGAACTTATATTGCATATGTAAGTGAGCTTGGGGTGGAAGATCCTTGAGGACCCCTTGTCTTACTGAGATTTCTGTTTAGAGATCGCACCCCACGTTTGGGGCACCATTTCAGGTTCAGGTAATGCGGGGGTTGAGACCTCTAGCGGCAGGAGGCCGGAGCTGAGTTAGATGTTTGCTGTTATGATTATATGCTGGATGTTGTTATCTTATCTTTATGACTATGCTGTTATTGTTGAGACTGTTGTTGGGCCTTGTTGCCTTATTTGGTGAGCATGGGGATTGTCCATGCCACATTTGATTATGTTTTGTTGTTTAGATTTGAGTTGTATAAACTACCAGGGCCGTCTGGCTTACGTGTTGTTGTGTCGTGACTAGAGACTCAGTTAATGATCTTAATTATGTTATAAGGTTATTCAGTATAGATATCTGTCTTTTGCATTTACATACAAGCAATGTTTTGGAAATGAATTAAGTAATTCAACTTGGTAAGGATAATGACATCATATTGAAAAGAAAAAAAATATTTCGCATTTTTAATTAAACGTGGCTTAATACGATGGCATGTTAACAAACCGGGTATACACGGGGTGTTACAGAAAGTGTTACAAAACAAAAAATTTAGTATATGGATACCCTAGAACATATCTTTGGCACTATATATAAGAATACGCACGTATTATTTTACTAAACAAACTGAATTAAGGTGAGACTAGCCATATAAAAGAGGATAACATAAATGTGGGTAGATTGATAAGTAAATTTTTTTTTTCAATTTTAATAAGTGATCACTACTTGTAACTAGCAAGAGTTTATTTTATTTTTTTTGGATCGAAATCCATCTACTATAAAATATAAATTTTGAAATGTTGATTTTGTTTTCTTCTTATAATCTTAAAATTATAATTAATAATTTAAAGACAAATCAACTCTAAAAGGAATTAAGGTTATGTATTTCAAAATTTAGGTAATTTAAATTTTAAATTTAAACTTATGATAATTATATATATATATAGGATCTTTTGACACTGGTGTCAAAAAATTTGACACCAAATCATTATTGTTGTTTTCTGCCAATCAACGATTATCATTTATTGAGAATTCATAATTAATTGATAAATTTGATTGGCGAAAATCAACTATTAAAATTTGGTGTCAAATTTTAAAATTTGACATCGGTGTAAAACTTTTGTTTGACATCTCATCTGAGGGCCGTTAGATAAAGGCAAATCAATGGTGTTACATGCTTCCAAGTTAGAGTCGTTAGATCAACTCAAGATTAACCATTATCAGATGAAGTGTCAAACTTTTTGTTTGACAAAAGTTTGACACCGGTGTCAAATGATCATGTCCCTATATACCACCAATTAAGTTTATTACTTTTTACAACCAAATTTTAACAGTTGATTTTCGTCAATATGAAGATTATAATTTTTTGGATGACACTTATAAACTAATTATTAATTCATAATAAATTATAACCGTAAGATTGGTGAAAATCTACGATTAAGATTTGGTGATAAGAAGTGGGAAACTTAATTGGTGGTAAATATAACCTGCCCTATATATATATAAAATCTTTCGACACCAAATCTTAACAGTTGATTTCTGTGAATCTAATGGTTATAATTTATTGAGTCACATTTATTAGTTAACTATTAATTCAAATAAATTCTAATCGTCAGATTGACGAAAATCAACGATTAAGATTTGGTATTAAAGGATCCCCCCCCCCACACACACACATATAGGGATTTACTTTTCTCCAATCGCTTGACGTCCAACAAATAAATTCGTGAAATCATAACCATACAAAGGTTGGTAAAAGTATCAAATGTGGGGAATCATAACAATCAACGGTGTAAGATCTATTGTTGGACGTCCCGCGGCCAGAGAAACGATTTTACCATACACACACACACACACACACACACATATAGGAATATTGTTTCTCATATTGTAGAAAATAAATATCTCATACATACACATAAAAATGTGCGGGGCCGATGTGGGATCATCTAAAGAGAAAAAGATAACATGAGCTCCACACACTTTTATATGTATTAGAAGATAAAATTATCATTAACAATATGACAAACATTATTCCCATATATATATATAAGGGTTATCATTTCTCAAGTTGCTTGAGATAACTTTATCTTCGGCTACTAAATCATAACCGTACAAAGATGGATCAATGGTGATAAATAAAGAGAGAGAAAAAGGAAATCATAACAATTCAAAGGTGAATCAATTAATATAAGAAAATAAATAAACAAAATGACATAGTTTTTGGATGAAAGGAGAGAAATATATCTCAAACTGTTTGAAAAATATTTTTCTCATATATATATATATATATAGGGGAATGTTATATTTACAAACTTTTTGTTTATAAATTCTTACAAATTACACTAAGTGTGACCGGTCATACTTCAATCAAGAGTGTATGACCGGTCATACTTAGTGTAATTTGTAAAAAAAGTTTATAAATCCTTCCCCATATATATATATATATATATATATATATGTAAAAAACGTTTGTCATTTTAAATGACATAAATTATATCATTTTAGATGAAACAACGTCGTTTTGATGCATAATTGATATTTATTACCTTCTCTCTCTTCCACTTCTCTCTCTTCCTAATTTTACGGGTAAGAAAGAATGTAAAACATACCAAATATACACTAAAATGATGTCGTTTATCGTTTTAAAATGATAAATACTTTTTCCATATATATATAGGGAGATGATTTTCTCTTGTAGTTGGGGAGAAGTCATCTCCTGTTATCTCACAATGATTTTTTTTTTTAAGTTTTTTTTTTGTTTTCAAGAAAATGGTGGGATCCATCATAACAATGTTTCTAAGATATGAGAGAAAAAATTGCCTGCAACATAAGAAAAGATTTCGCAATATATATATATATATATATATATATATATATATATATATATATGATTTATCGTTTTTCAAGTTGCTTGAGATAATTTTATCTTCGGTTACTAAATCATAACTGTACAAAGATAGATCAATGTAATAAAGAAAGAGAGAGAAAAGGGAAGACATAATCATTCAAAAGTGAAACAATTAACATAAGAAAATAAATAAACAAAACGACGTGGTTTTTGGGTGGACGGAGATAAATATATCTCAAATTGCTTGAGAAATATTTTTCTCATATATTTATATATGAGATGATTCTTTGACACCTGTGTCAAACTTTAAAATTTGACAACAAATCCTAATTATTGATTTCTGTCAATCAACAGTTATTATTTATTGAGAATTGATAATTAATTATTAAGTTTCATTCCCAATAAATGATAACTGTTAATTGACGAAAATCAAAGGATAGGATTTGGTGTCAATTTAAAATTTGACACCAAATCCTAACCGTTGATTTTCGTCGATCAACAGTTATCATTTAAAGTTTGATATTGGTGTCAATGGATCTTATCTCATAAATATAAATATATATATATATATATATATATATATAGATTTATAAGATAAAATTATTTCTGCAGCCGCTTTACGTACAGCAACGACAGGTGTATGGTTATGATTCCCCATATTTAATGTTTTTATCTTTTGTATGATTATGATTTCCCGCATTTAATGTTTTCAAATATATATATATGACAAGTATTTGATTTAGTGGCGGAGCCAGGGTCCACTTGGAGCCCAGGCCAAAAAATTATATGTGTATTTATTTTTCTTAATTTTAGTTAGTTCATATCATAATATATTTAAATTATATTAAATGCAAAATACCTGAGCAGACAGTATCAAAAAGAGTTATAATTTTATTAAATAATTTTAATTTTATTAAATATATTTAATTTTTTTATATAAGTGAAAATGAAACACATAACTTAATACAATTTACCAAAATCTCTCACCAAATATATTTTATTTTTTTGATAGGGCCAAATTATAAATTTTAGCCCGGGCTAAATTACAATTTTAAACCGGACCAAATTATAATTAATTATATAATTACACATGATAAGTACAATTTGTTAAAATTTAGCCCGGGTCGAGGCCACCCCCAGCCAACATGTGGCTCTGCCACTGATTTGATTGCTGCATATACAACAACTGCAGAAATATAAACTCATACATATATATGTATGTATAGATATATATATACATACATATATATATATATAGGGGAAGATTATAATTATCACTTCTTTTTCTTACTACTTGTTACTACTAAATCGTAACTGTTGATTTCCTTCAATCTAACAGTTATAATTTATTGGAAATTAATAATTAATTATTAAGCATGATTCAATAAATTATAATCGTTAGATTGACGGAAATCAACGATTATAATTTAGTAGCTAGTAACAAGTAGTAACAATAAGAGATAATAACTATAACCTCTCTCGTGTGTGTGTATATATATATATATATATATATATATATATATATATATATATGTGGATACGCGCGCGCGCAGAGGGACTGACAGAGTGACACCAAACATAACACCAAGCTTTTTGAGTGTTTCATTTCGAGGCGACACGAGCACTTTCCCTGCATTTCCTCCCATCTCTTGGAAATTCTCAAATTTTTCTCTGGATCCTCGTGAGCTCCGTTGTCCTTAAATGCCCTCCAACCCATGATGCAATTACCCACATGTCCTCCTTCAAATCATCAACTTGTTAATCTTTTCTTTGAAAATGAGCTATAAAAACCTAATTAAAGTCTAAGTAAAATTACATATTAATTAATTGGATCAAATATTAATCCTTTATGTATGAATTTGAACAAATAAAACAAACTTTCTAGTATATATTCTTGGGGAAAATTGTTCTTAGGTATTTTAGGAAATACATAGTTATAATATTAAAGTTAATTTTTTTTTTTTTTTCAAAATTTTGTTAAGTGACTTACAGAGAAAAAAAATAACTTTCATATTGTAACTATATATTTTGAAGTAAAATGAAATGACATAAGTTTTTTTTTTTTAAGATAAAATTTAAATGAAATTAAACACTGATATCCCACGGGGTATGGAAAAACCCTCCATCCTCTTTGAAGGATAGGTATTGTGATAATAATGAAGGATAATTTTGGATAGGGTGGAGAAAGAGTGGTCAAAGTTCTTTAGCTACTTGCGTTTTTTAGCGCAGGCATGCAAACCGGATAATTGGCCCGTTTGGCTGCAAAGTTTGAAAGCGAAAGTAAGAAGACAAAAAGAACACGAAGCAGGAAAGGACAACCGACACGTGTCAGTGACATTCCTCTGACTCTGAATTTAGCTGCAGAACCTGAAACGACATGACAACCAGATTAATTGGGTTGACTGTAAATGGCCGGTGGCCAATCAGCGTCACACCACCACGAACCCCTTCTTTCATTCGCTAATCAGTATTTATTCTCTTCATTATCTCCCACATTTTCCAAGAAAAACATAAAATATTGTGAGAGAAACAGATTCCACATGCACCTTGTTTTCTTTTGAGTTCCATTTTGATTTTGATTGCTACTTCAGCGTTTATTTTTTTATATACTGTGGTCCGGTGTAATTCGTCTTCTTGATGTACAAGTTTTGAAGAAATACTTAGTTTTGGTATATGAACAAAAGGGTTTTGACCTTTGGAATGATGAGGGTTTTAACCATTCATATGTTCAATTAGTTCTAGTTGTAGAGGTAGAAAATTTGAAAGGTGAAAATGAAAGACTTGGGGTTTTGCTCCCTTATTGTGGTGCAGTTCAGTCAAAATCGCCTTTGTTTTAATAACCAGAATTTGGCGAGAACAGTGCTTCATCAACTTTAGCAGGTATTCGGAATTGTTTATGTTTTTTACTGCGAGTGCCACTTACTTGTCATTGTTGGTAAAATTGCTATTAGATTAATTAATTTGCTATGGTTGTAGTCTACTTAGTTTAGATTCAAAATGAGTTAATTGGATTAGATTGGTGCAATATGGTTTATAAATTATAGTTACTTATTAATAAAATTCTGCACTGCTCGGTTAATAGAAATTTAAGTTTTATAAATAAAAACATGCATGGATTCCCCGTAATAGTTAGTGTTAGTGTTAGTGTGTGTGCGCGCGCTTGCGTGAGTGCGTGTATTCATCTTGATCATAGTGTGGGAAATTTATAAATCATAGCACAGTGTGTCTCCCTTTTCTTTTTTAGTAACAGAACGTTTTTATGAACAACCTCACAAGTAGCAGTAGTTAACGTGTGAATGGACAATATATTGTTGTAGCTTTGTAAATTTATTCCTCTTAATACATGTTGTTGGATGCAATATATGAATCTGTACACATTCTTACTTCCTATTTACCAAATCACTAATAAAAAGGTTTATTAAAATAATCTGTGTCGTCAGTGATATAAAATTATATATTATTTGTGTTTATAAGTATACTGTGCATTACATTTGTGATTAAGTTACCAACAAACACTTTTTCATAAAAGGTCTGTGTGTGCTGTAATTGCGGAATACATATTACGAGATCCAAGTTTTGCCTAGCTAGTAACTTAATTAATACATTCCCTATCTCTACCAGTTAAATATTCTATATATTATTGAGCGATAACTTGGACATTCCATAAATTATGAGATTTGTGTGCCATGTTCTGTAATCATTTCACTAGGATATATATATATATATATGAAGACGTATTAGGTCAAGGACGCTAAGTGCGGGTAAATTAAGTTACTGCATGTGCATACATTATGGTTAACAGGATCTTTTTAATTTGTGTATTCTAGATATGGACCTTATAGAATAAACCTTAGCCAAAGCAAAATACAAGATTCTAGTGTTGTAGGACATGAACCAGATACTGATAACATTTGTTTATTTTATTTCATTTCAATTTTAACCAATTTCAAGCTAGTGCGCGCCCTTTTGACGGGTGAGGAAACCGAGTAGGCGGTCAACAGATTTCTACTTGGGGGAACAAACGAAACCCTTCAAATAATATTTCTTAATTATTGTTCAATTGAATCGAGTTAATTAATTAATATTAATATGAGTTTGGTCTCATTTTAAACAAAAGTAACTCTCGCTCTTCCTTTCAGTATTTTCATTTTTTATTACGTTGGATTTTTCTCGCATATAATTAATACTGCATGACCGTACTCATGCATCATTAACACATGCAGGACTCGTGGATCCAAAGATTGGGTTTTCTTTGTTAAATTATATATATACCTAATTGGTGATATCTTCTCTCCCTAATGTACATGATTTCTGATATTATTTTAGTTTCATTGATATTGTGTAGCTAGAATACATAGAGAAAGGTGTTAGTGTATTAATAAAATTTACGTAGAATCGTCGATTTTGAGATATTTGTAGTGTGTGGGATGCTGGGCTTTCAGGAGTCATTGTTTTCACTGAACGAGGATGAGAGTTCCGATAAACCAAGCGGGTAGAGAGAAAGATGAAATGTATGGGATTGTATTTTTTTCAGTTGGAATGGTGGTATTGTCTCTGTACAAAGACATAAGGATTTGAAGTATTATAGTTTAGTATAGACACCCGTGTCCCCAATAATGTCCTACACAGATATTAATTATTTAATAATCATTGTTGGCAGATTTTAACTTCATTTTCCTAGTGTTGGAAACTTGTGGATAGAGTCAGAGTCTACAAAACCGACCTTCGCTAAAAGGGTGAGACACTCGTGGATCTGAACCCTTTCATATTAAAAAAAAAAGGGCATGGTCATGTCAAGAATCATAATCATATAAAGGTGAATCAATGGTGTAAAAAGTAGTGAGAAAAATTATTGAAATAGATAGTTATAAAATCATAATCATTGATTCATCTTTGTATAATTATAATATTTCCACGTAACCATATCATATGTTTTTTAATATGAGAGGATTCATTTCTCACAGCGAGTCATAGAGTTCATTTAATTTAGTTTTAACTTATAATAGAGTGTAAGTAGGACAGAACGAGGAAGAGGGGGAGGGGAAGCATTTTAAATATTGCACCTTCCTTAAAATGTTCTCTTTTTAGCCCCTTCTCCTCCCTCTTTATCTTGAGCTTGAAAGTTGAAAGTTGAAAGTGTGGGAGAGATACAAAAAGTGTCAATTGATTTAAACCCTTGCTAGAACCCTGGGTAATTTTCATGTTTCTTTGGTCATCACTTTTTTTGTCATTCTCTTCCCTTGCACAATTTATTTTACTCTATATTCTTTATATATCTCTTCTTATTTTTGTGTTTTAGATGCATGTGTTTCTTGATTTGTTGAAGGGTAAAGCAAAAGAAAAAGAGCGCAATGAACAACAACTGGCTTTCTTTCCCCCTTTCTCCTACTCATTCTTCTTTACCAGCTCATGATATCCAAGCAATTCCATATCATCAATTTTCTCTTGGGTTAGTGAACGAGAACATCGAAAACCCTTTCCAAAATCATGGTATCTCTCTCCCTCTCTCTCATTCTGTATTAATTTGGCTGGTCAACTATTCCTTCTTACCTGTTTTGTTTTTTAACTTAATTAAACAGATTGGAATCTGATTAATACTCCCAGCAACAACGAAGTTCCAAAGGTTGCAGATTTTCTTGGTGTGAGCAAGTCTGAAAATCAGTCAGATCTTGCTGCCTTGAATGAAATTCAGTCAAAAGATTCAGATTATCTTTTCACAAATAGCAGTCTCGTGCCAATGCAAAACCTAATGGTAGCCACATCTAGCAATAAGTATCAAGAAAATGCTAATAGTACTTTGCAATCGTTAAAATTATCCGTGGGAAGTGGTAAGGATTCAACATGTGAAACTAGCGCTGACAATAGTACAAACATTGTTGAAGGTGTGCCTAAAAGAGCTTTGGATACCTTAGGGCAGAGAACATCAATATATCGTGGTGTAACAAGGTGGGATAGTCACTCTTTGGCTCATTTTTTTTTAACACTCTATTGTCCCTAAATCTTTTTGTATTTTTCATTCAGATTCATCTACCACCGACCTTAACTCATTTTGGATAAATGTGTCCTTGACGTTGATGTTGATGTTGTTGTTGTTTTTTTTTTTCCTCTAATTTTGCAAAATATATATATATATATATATATATATCTATAGACATAGATGGACCGGAAGGTATGAAGCTCACCTTTGGGATAATAGTTGTAGAAGGGAAGGACAATCAAGAAAAGGTCGCCAAGGTAAAGCTTCAAATGGGTTTTATTCTTCTTTTCTTGTATCATAGTTTGAATTAAAAAAATTGAAGTTTTTTTTCTCAAGTTATATTGATTTGGAGTTTTATTAATACATTTCTTCTCGTGTTTTGCTTCTGCTTTTTTTCTCAACTTTCCTTCAGTCTACTTAGGTAAGTGTGATCCATTTCAGATTATTTTCCAACCCCTTTTCTTTCTTTGGGTTACTAGAGATACAGAATTGAACTACATAATATATTGTTTTCATTTTTTTTTATCTAATGCAAGGTGGATATGATAAAGAAGATAAAGCAGCTAGGGCTTTTGATTTAGCTGCACTGAAGTTCTGGGGTACATCCACCACTACCAACTTTCCAGTAAGTTAATGACTCTACTTTCTCGATGCTTCTTAAACAATTGTTCAAACGAAGGTCTTGTTTGTTCATTTCATGTCGTTTTAAGATCAGCAACTATGAGAAAGAATTGGATGAAATGAAGCACATGACCAGACAAGAATTTGTGGCCGCCATTAGAAGGTGATTAATTAATATCAGCATATTTAAGTTAACCATATATAGTGCAATAATGATTATTTGAACAATCATTTTTTAAATTTAGTAGTTAAATTTTCGGAGATGAATTGCAGGAAAAGCAGTGGTTTCTCGAGGGGTGCATCAATGTATCGTGGAGTTACAAGGTGTCAAATGGGACGACAATGTTTTCTTCTCCCTCTCATCTCATGTATTAGTTCCCTTTCTTTCTATACTTTATCTTAGTAGATTATTATTATTATTCTTTGATCAGGCATCACCAACACGGAAGATGGCAAGCAAGGATTGGTAGAGTCGCAGGAAACAAAGACCTCTACTTGGGAACTTTCAGTAAGCCAAATATTTAACCTCAAGGCACACAAACTCACACTACGTTGGAATTCAATGTTGAATATATTAATAATATATTTCGAATAACATGTTCACGTATAAGTAAGCTCAATAGGTGAGAGCATCTTATTAGATATATTATTAGATATATATGGACCAGAGTCAAATAGTTTGCATTAATTCTAGAATTTCACTGCACCGGAAATACCACTGTTAACTATTCCAAATATATAGCGACGAAAAAACCTATATAATGACGGAATTGCGAGGAAATCTGTAACCGAAAATAGTTGTGAGGATCAAATAAGCGACACAATTTTCATAGCAATTCGCTCGTTATACAAGTTTTTATTGGTGTATTGATTCAAACACATCTAAAGTCTCAACCCTTATCTATCAAACTCATAACCTCCAACATTCAAAACAACAAAACAAATTAATTACCGATCAACACTCATCTTAGTTAATCGAATTCAACTTATATTACAGGTACTGAGGAAGAGGCTGCAGAAGCTTACGACATAGCTGCGATAAAATTCAGAGGTCTTAACGCTGTCACTAACTTTGACATGAATCGTTACGATGTGAAAGCCATTCTTGAAAGCAACACTCTCCCAATAGGAGGAGGAGCTGCTAAACGACTAAAGGAAGCTCAAGCTCTTGAGTCTTCGAGGAAGCGTGAAGAGATGAATATTGCACTTGGATCAAGCTTTCAATATGGAACCTCAAGCACAAGGCAACAAGTACAAGCTTACCCTATAATAATGCATCATCAGTTTGAACAATCTCAACCTTTGCTAAATTTACAAAACCATGATATCTCTCAGTGCTCTCAAGACCCTTATATACAAACACAACTTCAGTTGCACCAGCAGAGTGATTCTTCTAATTACGTTCACCAGTCAGCTCAGAATAATGCTCAGTTCTATAACAGTTACTTTCAGAACCACCAAGTTTTGCTTCCGGGAATGATGAACATGGGGTCTTCTTCTTCATCATCTGTGATGGAGAATAACAATGTTGGTGGCGGGTCTAGTGGGAGTTATAGTGGAGGGTTTATGGGGAATAATGGGTTTGGGATTGCTTTGAATTCCTCATCGGGTAACACAGTGGGATCAGCGGAGGAACTTGGGTTGTTTAAGGTTGATTATGACATGCCTTCCGGTGGTTATGGTGGCTGGTCGGCGGCGGAGTCCATGCAGACGTCAAATGCTGGCGTGTTTACTATGTGGAATGACTGACAGAAGAGACGCTCGGAGGTCGGGAAGTGTGTGGGCAAAAAGTTACAATGCAATTTTGTTTCTGCTTTTCTTTTATTCTTTTGGTTTATCATTCTCGCAATTGAAAAAGAAAAATATATTGAATTTCAATGCAACATTGACTGCTTAGAAATACCATATCTATTATTTATGTTAGTGTATTTAGCTGAATGTTCATGAGGCTTTTGCTCGATTCGATTCAGGTAAATTATGGAAGCTCTGACTTGTATATCGTTCTAATAAATAAGCGATATATATATATATATATAATGAGAAAAGTATTTCTTCGGTCACCGAAGATAAATTATTTTTAGTGAACTCAAAATAATGTCGTTTTAGGTTATAAAATTAAAAAATTATAATGATAAAGACTAATATAACCCTTCAATACATTATAATTATAAAAATACTTTGATTTCTGCCCCAAAATGATATTATTTTGTATTCACAAGAGATAACTTATCTCCATTGACTGAAAAAATCCTTTACCATATATATATATATGAGGATGGATCCCTTTACAAACTTTTTTTATAAATTACACTAAGTATGTAAATAAAATGTTTGTAAATATAACCTTCTCATATATATCACTATAAAAAAATGGTTGATTATTGGAGGTTTTTTAGTGTAGGTTAGGAAATCCTCCACTAAATGATTTAATTTTTAACAGGTTTTAAACATCCACAATTTAAAATTATATTATTTCATTATCTATATACCAATCCATATTATTGTTAGCGATCTCCATTTGTTTTGGTCATTAAAATATTTTCTGGCGGGCCTGGTTTTAAAAAAGAACTTAACTTAGCTAAAATCCAACCCAAACTTAACGGGAAAAAAAAGGAAGCACCAAGAACGTGTATCACTTAGGTTTTTATGCTTCAGCGCTCATCTTCTCTAGCGCCCCCGCCTCTGGTGGTACTCTTTTTGTTTGCTCCTATTTCTTCTCAAAAAATTAAGCTCTTTCTTCTTGTATCATTTCTCACTTCATGTGCATCTTTTGTTTTTTAGATTTAAGTTTTTCAAATTGGAATTTGCTTAATGCTTCATATGCTCCAACTTTCTCTCCCATCACTTTGCGTTCCTCAACTCGACCTTGCCGGAATCTCGCTGACGCCGGAAAAGTGAGACTCGAAGCTCGTGACAGTCACAACCAAATTATTTGCAAGAAAGTCATCCTTCATTTTGTTTCGAAGTCTTGTTTTTACAATTTTCATTGCTGAGAATGCACGCTCACTACTTGCTGTTGAAACATGTAGTGTTAAGATAAGACGAATTAGCATGTCAACCAAATGATAGAAATTTGGCTTTGTATTGAAAATATAACATGGTAAGCAAAATGCAGCATCTATAGAAGGTGAATACTCAAGCCACGAAGAAAATTCTTTGAACCAAGAAGCTTGAAAACGTCGAGGATGCTTTTCCTTTGAAAATGGATAGGAGCATTGAGGTTGATATGACCCAACTTTTAAATAAGCTCTCTGTATCTCATCGACTTCATTAGCTGAATATTCCCAAATTGGCTTACATTTTCCTGGATCATGTTCAAAAATTTTATTTTTGACTATAATAATGTCATCAGTATGTTCAAGTCTACAACACTTGGAAGGAGGTTGCTCATAAAAAGGTGCATCACTTTCACCAATAACCTCCATAGGAGCATCACTTGATTCACCTTGAGAGACTACTTTCCTTTTAAAGAACATATCTATACTTTTATGTTTATCCTTGCCCATAATTTTTCAACCTACATGTCAATTTGTAGATAGACGTTTATGTTAAGCAATAACAATACAAAAGAGGTTGTGAATTTAAAAAGAATAAGAGAACAACCACACTATAAAAAAATAGCTTTTAAGAGAACAAAATTAAAAATTATCATTGAACAGCAACACTACAAGAAGTAATGAATACAAAACAATATACTCCCTCAATAAGTGCACCGTTCACCTATCCAACAATATATTAGGTGTTGAGCTATTTAAAGCCTCACTAAGTGCAAAACTCCCTCACCAATTTTGTAGCTGCAAAAAATATATAACACTGTCAAATGATATGGTTTTAACATGATATATTAGTTTGACTAATTTTTTATTTTTTTTTAAAAAAAACTTGGTGTCTATTGACTCTAATCCATTTCCCCAATCAAGCCAATGCAAAAAGTGTCGTATAGTTCCTTATTTTTAATACAAAAAGTGCAGATTTTTAAAACAAAAAAATCCATGTCGATGTCGTATAGTTCCGCTGTTCCTCATTTCGTATATCACTAATACAACAAAAAATTGTAGATTTTTCACAAGCTGTAAACCAGAAAAAAAAGAAACCAATATCATACAATAGTTCCTCATTTTTAATACTCAGAATTTTCAGATGCATTTGAATCACGCAATGCTCAACAATGCTCCAGCCTCCAACATGGATCTTGTAAAAATTGATAATCATATTTAGAGAGAGAGAGAGAGAGGTGCCTCACCTTAAAATAACCAAGAGGCAGCACCACCAGAGGTCCAGAGCACTGCTGATGTGAAGAATCGAAGGAAGAAGAAAGCTAGATTTGAATTTGAAACTGAGAGATAAGGAAAGAAAAGCTCTTGTTTGTCGTATATAGGGGTGTAAATGCGGCAGGCTGGCCCGGCCCAACCTACAGCCCGGCCTACATTAAGCCTGGCTTGGCCCGACTTTTCAGAAAAGTAGAGTAGGCTTAGGCTTTTAAGAAAACATTTTAACAAATAGGCCGTAGGTCAATTTTGCCAAGCCTGGCCCAAAGCCTTGTAGGCTGGCCTATTTAATTTAATAAAAATAAAATAATATATTTTATGTGACATGGCAAAGTACCAATACCAACTCTAATTTTTAGATGAATGACATTCTCTTGTATACTTTATTTCAGCACCCAATAATTTTTTTTTTTTTTTTTTCCATTTCTTTGACTCTATTCCTCTATGATATACATTCTAGAGCTGGGGTATTATGTTGACTCTTTCTTGTTTGTTATTTTTTTCTTATGATAAGTATTAGTGCATGCATGAATGAAACTTTCTTTGCTCTATACAATTATTTTTTTTGCTTAGTATCTACAGTGGAAGGCCTACAAGGCCTGTAGGCCATGTCGGGCTTTCTTATTTTAAAAAATAGGCCGAGTTTGGCCTACAAATAAAGCCTTTAATAGGCCAGATAGGCTGAATTTTTTTTACGTAGGCTTGGGTCAGGAAGGCCAAAGCCCAGCCCATTTACTAGGGATGTGCATGGGTCAAACCGAATCAGCTTTTTTGAAAAATCGAACCGAATTGGTTTAAATGGTTCGGTTTAATTCAAAACTGGTTCGGTTTGGAACCGGTTCGGAAGTGGTTCGGAATCGGTTCAAAACCGGTTCGGGTCAACCTTCTTTTGAAAAGAAAAAAAAATTAAAATTTAAAAAATAAAGTTATAAAAATTAATTTAGTTTGATTTGAAAATGGTTCGGTTCGGTTCTAAAAACCGGTTCGGTTCATGAACCGGTTCTTTAAAAATCGGTTCGGTTCATGAACCGGTTTTTAAAACTGGTTATTTTGTGGGGCAGTTCGGTTCGGTTCGGTTCATGGTTCGACTCACTTTTATGGTTATTTCGCACACCCCTACCATTTACACCCCGTATAGCTTTCTGTACAAAGTGCCCATTAGGCTTTTTATAATATTTTTTAATTTTATTAGATATATTTTAATTTTTTTATACAAGTAAAAATAAAACACATAACCTAATATAATTTACCCAAATCTCTCATACTCTCATTAAATATATTTTAATTTTTAGCCCGAGCCAAATTATAATTTTAATCCAGATCAAATAATATTTAATTATATAATTATATATAATAAATACAATTTATTAAAATTTAGCCTGTCCCATATACCCCCAGCTTGTTTGTGGCTCCGCCACTTGGAGAGTGTTGTTAAACTAAATTAATATTGCTTTATTCATTGCTTCAAAACAGACTGTTCCAAATTTCACATGCTCCCCATCAAAGTTTCGTTTTTATTTTGCAAGATATCCAAAGGGGAATTTTTTTTTTATGATTTTAAAAGATACAACTTTGTGTCATTTTAAATTTATTTTATGTAAATTCTTTTATACATTCTGTAGAAATATAATATAGAGTATGTATTTATTATTTATGTTTTATGTTTTATTTTATATTTATAATATATATTAGTTACATTTATATTTATATTTATTTTACCTTTTTAATATGTGTGTTTTATGATAAAATAGTTTTAATCCGTGAGTAAGTTTCGGCCCAATCCACTTGCTCAAATGGTTTTGTGGATTAGGGTAAAGAAAAGTCCACACAAAATAAGTTTTGTGAATAAGGGCCAACCATAAAAATTATGGGGCTGACTCATAAAATTAAAATCATTCTGACAAAATTCTTTCTCTATAGTATTTTTTATTTCTCTATTTTTTCTTTTTCTTTTTTCGTGTACAAGCTGTTGTTTTCTTTGTGAATTGTCCTAGCATATAATCTGGGTAGGGCTTTCCTACAGATATGACGCGAACATATAATGAGTCCTCAACGCTTTTCTGTGGGCCAAGCTCAGATAAAATCCGACCCACAATTTAAGGTGAAACTACTAAAGTCTCAGCCGAAGATTGAACACTGTAAGGGTGTGTTTGGTACAAGAGCAATTTTTTGGTGACCGGGAATCATGATTAATGGAAATTCAGTAGAAATTGAGTTTACTTGGAATCTTACGAAAGATGTGTTTGGTTCGCCACAAATATTACCGGGAATATTGGGTAAAAATTACTGATTCCATATTTGGTTTAGAACGAAATATGTCTTGGAATATGAAGTTATTTTACAAAAATAACCCCAAACTATTTTTACTTTTGTAATTGATAGATTGGGTCTAGATTTTTATGTGTATTGGGGTATTTTTGTCTCAAAATTTATTGTTGTGCTTTCCCTTTACTTGGTATTCTGATTGGTATTCCGAATTACCATATTATTTTTGGTAATCTGAATAGTGACTTTTCTTTATAAATCAAATTACCGGTAATCCTTGGATATCCGGGAATCGTAATTTATTCCTTCTACCAAACGTGGTAATTACATTTACCAAAGAAGGATTACCGGTAATCCTCTCCAAAAACTTGAACCAAACACCCCCTAAATGACTTTGATTTATTTAATATTTGCATCGAGGGTGAAATGAATAATTCCTCGGCGGCTTTTGGTACGTGGTATTTTTCAGGATTTTTGGAAAACTGAATTTTTTTAAATTTTAAATTTTCGGATATTATCGTAAACTGTTAAAAGTTATATTTTTTAAAATCGAGATTTTCGAATAAAATTTTTTTTCTCCTCTATCAAATGCCCCCTCAAAGTAGAATACCTATTTGAATCCCCAAGTTTAATGTGTGTATGGGTGGGGGGAGAGAGTAGAACACCTCTACCTACAAGTTTAATGGATTATTAATTAGGTTGCAGAAGGGTATGTTAGATGTATGAGTTGTGCTGCGCACTGCGTCAGTAAAATTGCCCACATTACACAATTTAGCTAAAGCATATTGAGTTTTTCCCACCAACTGGTGTTCAGAAATTGGGAGTGATTAGTTTTCTAGATAATTTTGTGTTCTGTTTTCTTTTTATTACATGGTACTTACTGCTCCAGCAATCCATTTGGTTTCAGTTTGTTTGGCTGGGAGAACATAACCGGCTTCAGGCTGTGAGAATGACTCAATGAGCTTAAGTGATTATGGCTAGGATCTCCTGGCAATCCCTCTAAATTGTCCTTTATAGTGCTGATGCTTTAATATTTCGATCATTGAGAAATTTTAACCGTTGAGTTCGAATGGATTACCAAGTCTACCTTGCAGCTAGCCAATAGGGTTCAGCAAACCATTAGAGCCGCGGCAAATTTTAGGTAAGTTTAACCATTTTAAGCTATGATGCACGGACACGGACACGACACGTTGACACGTAAATTCTAAAAAATATCATATTTGGACACGTTGGAACACGTTTTAATATTAAATAAAAATTTTAATATATATATAATATAATTTATATTTAATACATATAAGAGTCCATAATAAGTCATATAACCAATCAAATATATAAATTTCATAACAGAAAAAAATTAATTTATAAATTATTTCTTTTATATTTAGTTAACAAAATAAAAAAAAATTATTTTAAAAAAAAATAAAAATAAAAATAAAAAATATATCCGAGCGTTAACTGCGTGTCCAAAAACGTGTCGGAATGTTGATCACGTGTCCCCAAATGTTGACTACATGTCAGACGCGTGTCCGAGCATGTCAGAACGTGTCCGAGTCCGACACGCAAATTTTTTCTCACGGAGCGTGTCCTGCTTTGTAGATTTTAACAAATAAATTTACTAAATCGTGTTCACTCTGTCCCAATATACAATTACTCTAGCTGAGTTCCAATTCTAACACTGATTTTCAAATTTGCAAACATTCAAGGATATGAAAAGGCCCAAACGTTTACAAGACACTGTTATCGAGAGAAGTTCATAGATAGCCCAAAATAATTACAATCTAAATGTCCATGGATGCTCTTGAAACCATCTGTAAATTGAACGTACCATTCTCCGAAACAGAATAGATGCATTACAAAGCTAACAACACCAACTTCCACCAAACCAGCAGAGATTTAAAAACACACTCGGGCAACATACATATTTTCGCCAAACACAATAAATAGTCCTTCAAATTGCAGACATGTCATATAACTCCCAAGTCCCCCACCACATATAAACAATATAATAGAAGAAGACCAACGAAATGTGCAGGAAACTTGCGCCATGTCATGACGAAATTGGGTATAACATCATCTCAAGGCATGAAACTTCAAGATACCAGATCTTAGATCTTATCAAGCTTCTCAGCCTTGACAACTGGGTTTGCTTTAGCTATGGCATCCCGGGCAGCAGTGCGGTAATCAAATGGGCAATCATGCTTGTCTGAGTAGCGATGTACGGCACAGAAAAGGTTACCACATCGACAATTAAATCCGGTCAAACCAACCCGCTTATTGCAGCTACTGCAACGTTTTGGACCATCCTTCAGCTTTGCCTCACCACTCTCCTCTGAACCTGAACCAAATAAATATTTCACAGTGATAGTTTTAGGCTCTACTGGAAGGACTGGGATATCCACATTAGCAGCAACAACAGGTTCATTTTCACTGCTGCTTGATGACCCATTCATGATATTCCCAATGGATGATGCTGCAAGCTGGGCCTGCTCCTGTTTCAACATCATGTCTTTGTGGCACTTTGAACACATGTTCATGGTGGCTGCACTTCCAAAAAACCCACAGTTGTTGATGCACAATATAGGACCTTCGGGGGGAGCTTGGCATCCAGTCTTGTCATGGTCCATTTTTTTTTAACTTCCTGCACCAGATATATTCATCTATAATCAAGTTATAAAAAATTTAACAATAAATATAGTAGTCACTCCTGAGCAATTGTGTTAAAACGTAAAGTCTACGTAGAAACGGTAGGAATGAGCAAAAACGTAAAATCGTGAAACGTAAATGAAACATAAGAGTTTACTACGAATATATATATATATATATATATATATATATATATATATATATATATATATATATATATCCAGCATATATAAAATAAAACACACCAATATATAGAAAGGAATTATAATTTATATTTAGTATATTCTAACAATGTTTTTATTATATAGAATGGAATTATAATTTATAATTTATAAAACAACTTTCAACCAATGTTTTTAGTATATTCTAACAATTATAATTTATAATAATTAGTAGTAAAAGAACTAAGAAAGGCATTCAAGTAGTAAAAAAAGATAGGCATTCAATCAGCCTGATGGGTGCTTGCGAACAAGTGCAGTGACTATGATTGAGCTGAAGGCAGAAGCACAGCAACACAAGCAGAAGCACAGCACAGCACATCACTACAAGATGGTGATGTCCGCAGCGCTGCAACTGGGTGAAGAACGATGCAACTGGGTTAAGAAGAAGAACGATGCAACTGGGTGAAGAAGCAAGGACGACAGCAGATTTCTTTTTTTATTTTTTTTCAGAACTGAGTCAACTCGGTAAACTCGCCGAGTCAACCGAGTTGACACGGTGTTTCAACCGTTTTGATCTAGATCCTGTTTCTACTTCCATTCCAACACGTTTTTTGTCAACCAAAAAAAAAAAAAAAACCACACAAACATCGACAACCATGCCGAAACTACATTTTAACAACCATGCTCCTCAACATACCCAATATCCAAATACGATTATTAACTAATTGATATAAAACATCAATATGAACACCCTTTTCCCAATGCAAAATATTGGCAAAACAAGTATATAACAGGGAGACAGTGCCTTGCTTCTCTTTAAACATGCATGTGCAAGGTTGCACAAACAGATAAACCTCCAAAATTCAAAATGTAGTTGTAGCCAAAGAAAAAGGAAATTCTTCCACTCCTAAGGGAGGGTGGGGTGAGGGAAATCCTTGCATGCAGCCTTACCCTTGCATATTTGCAAAGAGGCTGTTTCCTGGATTCGAACCCATGACCTTTTAGTCATAAAGGAACAGCTTTACCACTACTCCAGGCTCGCCCTCTTCAAAGATAGAAAATAACAAGTTAACAATTATGAATGTTAAAAACAAATCTTAAAAGAACTCAGAAGTTTATATCAATATAATTCAAACAAGTCAAAATAGCAATATTAGTTATGAAATGCCTTTCTACACCAATAAAAGGGTAGTTTAAAACAATCCCAGTATCCCAGCACTCTATCCCCGACCCCCGACCATAAAAGAGAAAGTTAAGGCACTAATACAATTTTAAGTGCTTACGGATTGCACATAGACTTCATGCAGTACTAAAAATCTTACAGAACATCCATTTCAATTAGAATTCACCACAAACAAGATGAAATATATATCAATGTATACTACTTCATTTCTTCTCAATTATAAACACACACTACTTCTGGCTAAAAGATTAAGATAGTTGCAGATGCTCAAACTGTAATAAGATAACAGAAAGCAGTCAAGTAGGACTTTTCTAAGCAAGTCCTGTTTTTAAAAAAGCTTTATATTTTTCAAGTGCATATATGACTCCTCAGTTCAACTAGTGCTCAACACCTGTTCGGTTGATATATCAAACCACAAGCCTTCCCGGGTCACATATAATTAGAAGAAGCCACATCCTTATCTATATCGAGCAGAATGGAAAATGAATCCTGTTGACCGACTTCTAAACGTTTTTGCTCAAAGCTAACCATCACTATGAAAATTGAAACCTTTAGTAAAAACATTTAAGGAAATCGTGAAAACATTTAACATCACATCATCTACCTATTGACCAACAATAAAAATCTTTTGACAGAAAATTCAGGAAAAATAAACAGAGAAACACAAATAACAAACCCCCCCAAAGCATTCAAGTCTCAATTTTTAGCAACAAACAAGTCCAGAAGCTATAGCCAGAACAGTAATACACACCAATCAGATTATAAAGCCAGAACTCTAACACCATACTGTTGAGTCTCAGCAGCGAAAATTTTACTAAATTGATTAAAAATTCAATAACACAACCATGGCATGTGAGAAAAAAAAGACCCTACGCCTCTATTCTTTGTCCCTATATGCAAACAGAACTTAGTATTTCCATCCAACTATAACTCGGATTCATTCACATAACACATGACAATTAAAACGACACATAATCATTACCAATGAATCGAATCAAAGACACGTCGTCCACGAGAAAATTGCAAGACATACGATAATCTAACCTGTTGGCAATAAAAGAAAAAAAACCTGGAAAATGAAACCTCGACGTGGATCTACAAGCTCAGAATCGCATCGGATATGAATCCTGAACTCACCGAATGAAACACCAAAAGGGAACTGAATAATTAATAATCGAATACGATATCGGATTAATGAGTAAAACAAAAATTGAAAACGAGACAGGGGCGATGAAACCCTAACCCTAGTAGATTTGGGATCGAAGAGGAGAGAGAAACCAAAGCCCAAAGAGAGAGACACAAATAGAGAGAAAGAGAGGAATGGATGCGTCGTTTGTGTGTCAGTGTTTGGTATTTAAAAGCGCTTTTTACTGTTTCTCTGTACCAACAAACTCTGTTTACTGAATTGAGGCGACGTGGGAAGTTACTATTGGGCGCGCGTGTTACTCATACATTCCCCATTTTGTCCCTTTCTCTTTTACTATTAACGGTTTTGCCAGCCTAGGAATATTTTTATTATTTAACTTCACATGCGTCTCAGGTACAGGGAGCATGCTAAAACGGACCGATTCATATTCTGATATTCATATCTTATGAACTGCTAAATTATTATCTTAATTAATGAAGATTGGCTGACATGGTAGATTAATCATAGTACAAAAACAACAAGACATGCATGCTCCAACCATTTTGCTTTTTGTAACTAATATTTTGTGGGTTTTTATTTTTGTTTTGCTTTCTCTTTTTTGATTTTGCGAGTGCTGTTATCAAATGTGCCGAAGGTACCACAACACCTCTATCGTAGAACCAATGATATAAAACATACTCAAAATTATTAAATTCAATCCGATCATCGACTTGGACGGGATATTGGATCATTGATTGGATTGATAGATTATGTTGGTTTCGGATAAACTTAAAAGGGGTGAATTGAGTTTTATAAAAATAATTTGCTAATTAAAAATTAACTCAAAGTATTAAATCAGGATAAGGATAGAGAGATATTAACACAATAATTTTTACGTGAAAAACCCAAAACGGAAGAAAAACCACGGGCCTTAAAATTGAATACTGAAATTCGACGGAAAATTCCACTATGAAACTTGCGTACAATGAGTTCTTTAGTATCCTAGTTTTCTAGTCTACCCCTTACACAAATTTCTAACTGTTATTCTAGTTTCCTAGTACGAAATTCTAATTCTTTAGTATTCTGAAACCCTATCACACAAGGATTCTCGAGTTACTCTCAATTTTCAAGAAAAAGAGACGTGCTGGTATCCCAATTTCCCAGCACAAGGACTGATATCCAAGTTTCCCAGAACAGACCTTCAAAAAGGTCAAGAAGAAAATTACAATTAAAGTATTTACCTCAGTGCTTCTTTTGCTTAAGCATATAGGTAATCTGAATTCCTATGGAGAAATATTTACTTTGCCAAAGGATGAATATATGAATGATTATTATTGAAAAAGCTCTTTAATTGGTGCACAAGAAAGAATTCTAATCTTGCAAATCTAATTCTCTCTTTTCTTTATTGTATATTCTTCTCTCTTTTCTCTCTTGTATTTTTTTCTCTATGAATAATATGCAATGAGCCCTATTTATAATAATAACATTTTCTCTCTCCTAAAAGCCCAAAAGGTATAATATTTAAGTTTAAAATCTTTTCCAAAATCTAACTAGAAATCTTTTACCCTTAAATGAAATTTTCAAAAATAAGATTTCTGATTTTTTCAAATAAAAAATATGTAAACCTTAAATATCTTATTCTATTATGCAATGCAATCCTAATCAAATCTTTGGCAAAAAATATTTTATTTCTCTTATATGAAATTTAAAAGATAAAATCTATTCTAAACCTGACTTGATCCCATGCTTTTCTAATTTTCTTTCTCTTAATGATATTTTCCATATCTTCTCCAATCTTCATGCAATCTTCAATTATCTTTAATACTATTTCAAATCAGAATAAATATTATTCTGAAATCTCAAACAATCAGCTCATTAGTAATTTCAAGACAATTAAATATTATCAATTAAATTAACATTAAATTGATTGTAATCATCAAAACATATTTTAAATCAATTAAACAATTGGGGTATACAAATATCCAACAGGTTATTAATCAGATCGGTGGATCATTGATATATATAAATATATATATAAAAATATGAACATATAAATTTAATTATATTCTCCACATCTAAAAGGAGTTAAACAAACTTAACTAAATAAGTTCAAAAATTACTCAATCACACTTTTACAAGTTCATAAAACACAAATAAATGAAAATGCACGCTATTACTATGTCAATTTAAATTGTAACTCAGAATTCCCATAAGCATACCTTTAAATGACATTCAAAAGGCTAGATGTTATGAATTCATATTTTTCAAATTCTTCTACATTGAAATGACATATATCACATTCTCTTAATTTATTGTTGCACAAATTGCTTCAGTATTGGAAGTTGAAATTTGAGGTCATTAAAGAAGAATATACTACTAGCAAATAAAATTACAAAAAAAATTAAAATGAGTTTTACATTTTTTTTAACAAGATGAAACAATTTTGTTTTTTTATTTATTTCTAAAAATGCATGACCCGACCAGGTCACCGAGTCACCGGTTTTGACTGGGTCCAATGTATGGCTGGTCCGATGATTGACTTGAATCATTCCAATGTCCGGTTCATCAGGTTTCGCGTCGAGCCGAGTTTCACAACACTAAAAACCATAAAGGGTAGCTGTCAACTAAGTATTCAAGAATTTGCTTTGACTAGGGGTTCAAACTTGGATAAAAGCAAAGTCATGAAAATTTTTGGGGATCGAAGGGGAACTGCCTCCCCTCGATGGGGGATTATTCTCACCCTTCCTCCGATGACAGTGACCCAATGTACTCTCTATTCCAATAAGGAGCTAGCCTTAGAGACCGTATTCCGAGGACAAGGTATGAGGTTGTGTGGGGATACCTCCATGTTATTTACCAAAAAAAGAAAATACTCAAATTGAATTGTGTTTGGATTTATTTGATTGCATTTTAATTACAAGTGTTCTGCTAATTACATTTTCTTGGTTAATTTATTTTCTTGCGATTAGAGGTAGGAAAACTCGATTATAATTAAAGTATTTTTTTATTCTTAGTAATACTCTCATAAAAAAATTTATATTTTGCAATAATTTTTAGCTCAATAAAGAGATAAATTGGAGAGCTCAAGTGGATTTTCTTTGGATTTTTGAATCATATAATTCATTGAAATCTAATTGAATCTTGCATTGAATATATTTAAGGAAAGTTTTTCTTTAAATATAAAAGGGAAGATTTTAAAGATTTGATTAAAGATATGATTAGAGATTCTAGTGAAGATTCCATTAAAGATATTATGGAAAATTAAAATATATGATTTTATCACTATAAAAAGCCAACTCTTGGAAACAGAAAGAAGCTGGCACATTCAGAAAGAAAGGAGCTCTTGTTGGAGATTGGAGAATTTCAAAGAGAGAGAAGACTTGAAGAATTGAGCAACATTGATTTCTTTTCTTCTTCGTCTTCTTCATGACTTCTTCTATTTCTTTTTCCTTTCTTTATTTTGTTTCAACCAATTATGTCTGGCTAAGTTTCTTTTGAAGTAAGGGTTACGGATCCAACGTGAATCCTTTTTGTGGTTTAAATTGTTTCTTTAACAAATTATCTCAGATTGTTTGTGTTTTACCTTGGATTAAATTTATATATTCTTGTATGAATTGATCATTCTTATAGGAATTTGAGAGTTAGAGTTCACAATAGGCATATTGGGATTTTAATCCTGACAGGGGTAAAATACTAGTTCTTGCATGATCTAGACATAGGCTTGCTTGGATTGCAAACTTTTAGAATTCATCAAGCTTAATGCTTAATCTAAAAGGAATTACTAAGACATTAGGGTTCTAATTGGGTTAAAGGGTTAAAGTCACTAAGAAATTAGGATTTAACCAACTAATTAATTATAAGGTGAATTGTTTGAAATAATTGAGATAGTTTATTATTGAAATTAATTTATACTACTCAAGGAGGATCAGATGTGAAATATTCCATAGTTACAGTTTCCATTATTAATCTTAAACTCCGTTTTAGTTCTCAGCATTCTTTGCCTTAATTATTTTAATTGCAATTATCTTTAAATTTAGTTTTATTATTAAAAATTATTCTTCCAATTACTTTGATCTGTCCAAATTAAAGGGAATAATGAGAATAGTGCTTGGTACAATTAATCCTCGTGTGACGACAAATCTACTCATTACTCTATTACTTGTACGACCGATATACTTGTCGTGAACGCAACAAGTTCTTGGTGCTGTTGTCGGGGATTAATTTACGCTAATATTATTCGTAGCTTTCGATCTTTAAGATTGGACTTTATTTTTTTATTTATTTTTTAATAAATTATTTTCTTATTTTATGCGAGACACAGTTCATCCTTCTTCTTTACAATTTGATCCAGAGATTGAGAAGACTGCAAAGAGGAACATGAAACTCACCAAAATAAAGAAACAAGAAGAATCCTGTAGTTCACAGCCAAGAGCGAAACCAGATATGGCCGAAAATAATCCACTACCACCTCTTCCTGAAGAACTGATGGACGTGATTCTCACGCCGAGTTTCACAAGGCCGAACTCAAGCATCGCGAGACCAACAATTACAGTTAACAACTTTGAAATCAAGCCGACATTGTTGACATTGGTCCAACAAAAATAGTTCGAAGGAGATGATTTAGAAGATCCACATGCTTATCTAGACAACTTCTTAGTGATATGTGACACTGTCAAGTGGGGTGGCGTGACGGATGATGCAATCAGGTTGTGGTTGTTCCTATTTTCTCTCAAAGAAGAAGCACTCAATTGGTTGTGTCAACAACATCAGTACTTGAGATGACATGGCTGCAAAGTTTTTAGCTCGATTCTTTCCAATGACCAAGTACAACCAGATGGTGAATGAGATCACCAACTTTATTCAACCTGAAAGAGATACCTTGTGTGCAGCATGGAAAAGATTCAAGGAGCTGCTGAGGAGGTGTCGTCAATATGAGCTACAACCCTGGGAGAAAGTTCATCTATTTTTCAACGGGATCACATCGAGAATGATGATCAATGCTGCCGCAAGAGGATCCATAAGACAGAAGACACCAACTCAAGCATTAAAGTTGTTTGAATCCATGGCTTCATTAGAGAATGAGAGTATCTCAATGCAAACAAAGAAATGAGTCTTCCATCTGGAGAGCAATGCTAGCACAACAAAAGCTCATATCTCAACAAATTGCAAATATCACTAGCATGTTTGAGAACTTTCAAGCTTCTGCTATTCAAGTTTAACCACTAGCTTGTGAGTATTGTAGAGGAAATCATGATACTAGGGATTGTGATACCCTAGTTGGAACAGAACCAGCTCAAGTTAATTATATGGGGAACCCTCAAAGGAACCAGAGTAGTCGCTATGGTGATGCTTACAATCCAAGATGAAAGTATACTCCAAGCTTTCCATACCAGTCACCACACCAGTTGCAACCACTACCTCCACAGAACACTACTTTTGAGTTCGAAAAGGCATTAATGCATTTAACCAAGACCACCACAGACTATATGCAAGGCATCGATGCATTTAGGAGTGATACAAGTGCATTCATTCAGGAGGCAAGGACTTCCTTCAAGAATTAAGATGCATCTATCAGAAATTTGGAGAGTCAAATTGGGCAGCTTTCAAGGCAACTAGCTGAGAGAAGTCAAGGCACTTTCCCTAGTGACACTGTGGTTAACTCGCGAGAGCATTGCAAGGCAATTACCACTAGAAGCGGGAAGGTGATTGAAAATCAAGAAAAACCAAAGGTGGTGTAAAAAAAGCTAGATGTAAGCTTAACAATTAAGAGGAGCAAGACAAGGAGAAAATTGAAGCTTCTACAAGTAACAATGAGCACACTCAAGAAGACAGAGAAAAAGCAAAGGACCAACCTCCTATAGTTCAAAAGAAGCAATGAAATTTTTCACGTTTTGAGAAACCTCCTTATCCCATAAGGCTCAAGCAACAATATGCCATGTTTTTAGATTTTTTAAAAAAATTGCAAATTAATACTTTTTTTGCTAAAGCATTAACTAACATGTCTCACTATGCTAAATTTATGAAACATTTATTCTCTAGAAAGCATAAGTTGCAGGAATTTGAGATAGTGGCTCTTACAGAGGAGTGTAGCGCTATTATTCAAAAGAAATTCCCACTAAAGCTCAGAGATCCAGGAAGCTTCAACATTCCAATTACGATAGGCAACATTAATGTTGGTCGGACATTATGCGATCTTGGAGCAAGCATCAACCTCATGCCATTGTCAGTAATGAAGTCTTTGGGGATTTCAGAATTAAAGCCTATTATAGTCTCATTGCAACTTGCTGATAGATCTTTGAGAAGACCAAATAGAGTCATTGAAGACATCCTCGTCGAGGTTGACTAATTCATCTTCCGTGCTGATTTCATAATCCTAGATATGGAAGAAAAAGGTGATGTGCCCCTTCTATTGGGAAGACCCTTCTTAGCCACCGCCAGAGCATTAATTGATGTGGAGCAAGGAAAGTTAGAATTGAGAATGAATGATGAAAATGTCATCATCAATGTCTTTGAGGCTATGAAGCATCCTGAAGACAAAGAAGATTGCTTTCAGGTCGATGTAATAGAAGAAGCAGTTTTAGAAAAGATCCTTCAGGAAACGAAACCTCCCACTATTGAAGATCAGTTTGCAGACATTTTGCACTCCTCATAGCTACTCAATGATGATCTATTGATTGAGGTAGTTAAAGACATCGATTCAACTGAAGTTTTAAATGCACAAATAGAAGAGTTAGTTGAATTGACTAGAAAATCTGGGGATAAAGTTTACTACATTGATGAGAAGGAAGTTGATAAAAGGAACAAGAAGGAAGTCCATCAGAACTATGAGGAACACAAGCCAAAAGTTAAGATGGAAAAACCCAGGAGCAATGAAAAACATGTAAAGACTAAATTTAGAGTTCCTGAGGCAACTCCATCCCATCCATTTGTGCAGGATTATTATGGAAGGACACAATACTTATTCCTTTGTGATGCGTACTTAAACAACAAGTGTTAATATCTGACAGATTTAGTATTCAAGTGAGAGTTATGGATAAAATAGATTCTACATCTTTTCTTCTGTTCGGTGGAGACTATGTTGCTTTGTTGGGAATGTGTGCTGCTAATTTATGCGAGCAACATTTCAAAAGGGTTTCATTCTAATTCCTCCGCATTTTCTGTTCACTGAGTTTCCTTTAAGAAAAATTAATTAATTAAATTAACTTTGTACAACATTTTGATGCAGGGTGGTGATTTGGATCATTATCTGGAAGAGCTTAACGTTCTTCATGATAAATCCATGTTATTTAAAGTCAATATAAAAAAGAAGAATTTGGAATCGTACACGGAGCCAAATTATCAAGTTTCTAAAGTTTGTTGTAGCGAAACTATTATCGCATCATACCTTAAATCTGTTGTTGACCCGAATGTATGTTGTTTTCATTTTTAAACGTTATTTGATTATATTAGTACTTTGCATTAGTTTTACAAATATTTTTAATTTTCAGAATCAAGCAGTATTCGTAATGCTTGTGACACTGGTGTTGTATCAGGAGATCCAGAAAGAGCTACGGTATCTTTAAATTAAAATCAGATTTTATCAATTAAATATTTTTTGCATTATTTGTATAACGTTTCATAATTTTAATGTCTTATCAGGATGATGAGAGTCAAACATGTGATAGTGCCGATGTTTCCCTCACTTTGTTGTCACTATTGATTATAAAATCTGATGTCGTCAAGGAAGAGGATTTTAATTTTTCAGTTAATCGTACTAAAAAGAGATTAAGATAAAGAAAGAGTTAAGTACTTACCCATTATTTGTGTGTTTATAATTTTTTACTACATATTATTTCTATAGTCTATATCATTAATACAATATATAGTGACTTCAACAATTTTTTTTAATTAGTTCTATTGCTGAAGTCGGAGACACCTTGCGGGAGAAAGGGAAGTTGTGTATAGATAGAGCTGTTGGGGTAGAAGTTGTGTAGCATCAATATTGTTCTGGGTGTTGTTGAACTATATATTTAAGAATTATTAGACAGTTAGGAAATATACAATGTCTTAATATTTATTTGATGTTTGATTGAACGATTGTGGATGATTGTCTAATGTTTAACATTAGGTTAAACATTAATTATTTGACGTTATGATATTTAATATAATCTAAATTTTTTGTGTTTGTTTTTCTTCTTCATCTTTTGAACTTTTGAAGTTAATCTTCTGCAATAATTAATATAAAATAATTCGCTTATTACTTGAAATTTTAAAATATTTATTGCTTTGTTTGATTACGAAATAAAAGGTTTAATGAAATATATGGTAAACCATCTCCAACTAAAAAAAATGAAGAGACACATTCTGCATCTTAAAACTATTTTGTCATTAAATTTTTTATTATTCATGTGTCTATACTTCAACCTACTTCTTTTAATTTATATGTATCAAGAAGTTTATTTTCTTTTTGTAAACTACATGATAGTCACTTAATCCTGATTATTTTCTGAAACCTTCTGATGTTTTTTTTCCTTAACCTTCTTTCAATGGTTACTTCTTCATCTTCTGCAAAGCGAGGAGCGATGGAGAAACAGAGACAGATACTCCTGAAATCTCTTTCAATGGATTTATTGAAGATTTTTAGAGTCACTAATGTAACATTCTTATAATCTATTATAGACATCATTCAATATTAAGTTGCAAATCCCTTATCTATTTTATCTTTTAATTATTTCTTTAATAATTGTGTCCTACAAAATTGCATTTATAAATTTTATTTAAAATTTACGTTAACTTTTATGAGACAAACAAATCGACTTCTTTCTTTCTTCGTGCATCACTCGGGTTAAAATACTAGTATTTATAAATGACTTATCAATAAAATTAAAACTTTTTTTTTATTGGGTACATAACTATTTTGTTAACACTATTTGATACTACAAGTTGAGTCTATTGTCAGAAGTTCAAATGTAAATAAAAAAGTCCCGCATCAAAAATTAATGAAACAAAATAAGTTTATGTAAGTAGAAAAAAATCATAAACACAATACTTTAAAGTATTTAGTCAAAAATATAAGGGATAGAATATTGTGACAACCAAATAATGTTACTAATAATGTTAATATCACATCTTACCCATTGATTTTCGCCAATCAACGGTTATAATTTTTCAAATCAAACTCATTAATTAATTATTAATTCGCAATAAATGATAACCGTTGATTGACGAAAATCAACAGTTAAGATGTGATAGTAACATTGGCAATAACATTATTTGGTTGTCACAATATCCTGTCCCAAAATATAATGTCAAACTTACAGTAATTTTTCACTTAATCCATAAAAATAAAAAAAGTAGCCCAAAAAAATCTTCACATTATTTCGAGCTCCCCTAAAGTAACGCTCTAAAGTGAAATATTTATGAAATTAAAATTGATAAATAAGATTTTTGAGTGGAAAAATGACAAATAAGTTTAAATATAGAAGGAAAGTCACTTTCTTATTTAAAAAATCATTTTTTATTGTAAATAAATATTTGTATGCTTTAAAATTACTGAAAAGTATGGATCTCAAGAGTAAAAATATTATGGCACATACAAATACAGCAGTGGAATATATATGATTTGTGAGGGAGCAGGACACGGGAAGAACGCAATAATTCTTTCGGTAAACAATCGATTCCAATTTAACATTAAACTAGTGAACTACCCGTGCTGATGCACGGGAAAAAAAATTGGTTTGTTTGGCATGGTGGGTCGGCCCTCCGGGCCGAACTCATTTTGTCAGTATTTCAAAGGTCTCAAATAGTCATTTTTTTAAATAACAAAACAGTCATTCATTGTTACATTAAAAATAGGAAAGAAAATGGGATAATAAAGTTCATATCTTTGAAGATAGATAAGGAAAAGAGACGCGAATAAATAGTCATTTTTTTTGTCTTTACCTGTAACATACAACGAAGTTATATCTTTGAAGAAAGAACCCAATATACTATAGCAATCTTTGAAATACTTCCTTGTAAACTATATTAAGGGTACTATTCGTAACGCAGCCATTTTCATCAAGTATCAATATCTTCAATCCATGCTTACTCTTTACTCTAGACAGTGCCACATATAATTGCCCATGAGTGAAGACAGGCTTAGGGAGATAAATTGCAACATGTGAAAGTGATTGTCCTTGACTCTTGTTGATAGTCATGGCAAACGATACAATCAGGGGGAATTGTCTTCTTTGGAAATTTACAGGAAACGTATGACTCGATGGGCTCATCGTCATTCTAGGGATTAACACAGTTTCCCCTATATTGCTTCCTGTAAGTACAATTGCCTCAACAACATGATTCCCTAATTTTGTAATAAGCAATCTCGTGCCATTGCATAAACCTCTCGACTGATCAATATTTCTTAATAGCATTACTGGAACTTTAACTTTCAAGATTAATTTATTATCAGGAATCCCTGAGCATGATAATGTATTTAAGATCTCAGGGGTGATTTCATCATCCTCAACAGAGGAAGTCCCACCTTGCTTAAGAATTTTATCCGAACTCAAAAAAGTCCTTTCTTCACCAGGAATCATAGACATTAGGTGCTCGTTTAACATAGCAACATCAGACAATTTAGGAGTTAGAATAACACGTTCTATAAAGAAGGTCTGATCCAAAATATTATCCAAGAGATTCGGATAAACAAAATTAACCATATCCGACAGCGGATCTTCCGATTCGACAATCAACAATTCATCTGGAATTGTTATAATAGATTCTCCATCAACATCATCTCCAAGATTACCATCCCCAACTTTAAGTAGCCACTCAGAAAATTCTTTTATTTCCTCTAAATTGTGAGTGCTACTTCCAGAATTAAGACGCATGTTCTTGGTCAAAGTTAATAAATGACAATGGGACCATAAATGAGAAGAATTGATGGTTGCATGAACTATATCTTGTCTGCTGCCATGAGGAATGACAGGTAATATTTGCCAAAAGTCACCTCCTAGAACAACAACTTTTTCACCAAATGGCATATCAACACAGCTTGTATCAGAAATTCTAAGAACATCTCTCAGTGTCCTATCCAGAGCCTCAAAGCAAAATCTATGTACCATTGGAGCTTCATCCCAAATGATTAACTTTGTTTTTTACAGCAACTCAGCTATAGTAGATTTCGGCCTTATATTACACGTTGAATCTTCATTGATTTGAATAGGAATACGAAATCTAGAATGCGATGTTCGTCCTCCAGGAAGCAGAAGGGAAGCAATTCCGCTAGAAGCAACATTAAGTACGATTCCAGCTTTTGATCTAATAGATGCTGAAAGAGTATTCCAAATAAATGTTTTTCCTGTACCACCGAACCCGTATAGGAAAAATAACCCTCAATTACCTGCCGTAACTGCTGAAACAATTTTATCATAAACAGCTTTCTGCTGATCAGTGAGGGAATTAATTAGTCTTTTATGCTCCTCTTCCAAAGCAAATTTGTCATACATTAATTCATCCAACACTAATCGATTTTGCATATCAAGCAAAGTTTCACTATTGATGCGTGGCATTGACGGATAATCAGAGAGGCATTTCCCATTGCTCTGCAGTACCTTATCAATTTCTTCAAGAGTTATGTTTTTTATAGACTCTTCTGTAAGAATTGCATCCAACAAAGCATAAAATTCAAAGGAAAAAAATTAAAAAAGTAACAAAGATAAAGTAATCAAAGAAAGAAAAGAGAGCGAAATAAGTACTAAAGCATCATTTGCTGAATGCGGAAAAAAAAAACAAAATAAGCACTAAAGCAACATTTGCTGAATACGGGCAAAAAAAGATAATAAGTACTAAGGCAACATATGCTGATTTCGGTTAAACAAAAAACAATTGTATGAAATATTATTATAACACGTACCTTGACGTCCTATTCTTTTCCTATGCCGATAAACAACGTCGTCGGATAAAAATTTCCAACACTCTTGCCAAACTTTTTCAGGTCTGTTCATTGAGTTGGCAAATAACAACAGAGCAAACAGACATCTAAGATAAGCAGCAGATCCCCAGGAACTTGCCTCCTTAATTGCATCAATATACTCATTGTCATCATCCAGAAGTCCTAAAGAATAGCACGCATCCTTAAATGTAGGAAAAACCACGCCATTGATCGTTCTAAGATCTTCATAACTGGTGCAACCTCTTTGAAGGAAATGGTTTGTTGGAAAAACCACGCCATTGATCGTTCTAAGATCTTCAGAATAAGATTACTCGTGACAAAACATTAAAAACACAAAACTATAACCGCAAAGAGTTTAAAAATAAGGAAATAGTCATGATACAGAATAAACCAATGACGTTTAAAAATTAAAAAAAGGCAGCAAAGAGTATGGGAAAAAAATAAAACCTGCAATAATTAAAAAAAGGATAACAGTGAGGAAGAATCTATTACCAACTAAATAAGGGGAGTCAGACGTTTCTTTCTCAATGATGTTTATAATCAACTAAATCAAAATCACTCGCACAAATATCAGAAACAACAATCGATTTAACATCAGTCCTCAAGTTGAAAGACAAACGATACTGATGCTTGGTTGGCCTAAAAACATCGCTATTGAATCCAACTCCAATTTTTTTTATAAAATAGCACTCTCCTTCGTTGATTTTATTCCGCACCTGCAAGATACCTTTGACAGTGGCGTGGAGCCTACCACCCTACAAAAGAATGGAGCCAACTTATGTCAACAACGTTAACTAAAATGATCAAAACAAAGATGAAAGATTTTTAAAACACAGAACACAACCTGTTCATCCAATAAAACCATTTCAAGATTGTCCTCCAAATTTTTACGCTGAAAGTTAGGAACTTTCCAAGTCCGAACCACCTTCACCTTAATCCTCCAGTCCTCCTTGGCAGGATTAACATCCTTCAGAAAATCATATTTTGAACTCATATTTTGTGTAAGAAGAAAAAACAGAGAAGCAATCACCGACGTTGAAGAATAATGCGTATGAGGAATTGTATAAATGAGAGTGATTTATAGTTTTTGAATTGTCTTCTTTAAAAAATGTGAAGTTTTTGAATTAAACTGAATAAAGATTTAAAAAACAAAGATAACGACAAAAGAGTGATTCAGTAGTTATAAATGAGATTTTCATGGAATAAAACAGTCATTTGTTTTAATAACAATGAATATCCCATTTTTTTTTTCAAAAAACGTAAAGATTTGAATTAAACTCAATAAAGGTGAAAAAAACGATTAGATTACATGATAACCATCAATTATTTAAAAAACAAAGATGACGACAAAAGAGTGATTCAGTAGTTATAAATGAGATTTTCATGGAATAAAACAGAAGTTTTTTCTAATAACAAAACACTCATACCTGATTCCATTGAATATAGAGGTTAATAAAAGATTCAAATTTAAAAATCTGAAAATAAGGAACAAAGGTCGGGATATGTATAATTATTTTTTTTTACTAATTAATTTTTTTCCGAGTAAATAGAATTGTATTCTTTAAAAAATGTGAAGTTTTTGAATTAAACTGAATACAGATTTAAAAAACAAAGATAACGACAAAGAGTGATTTAGTATTTATAAATCAATGAATATCTCTTTTTTTAACAGTCATTTCATGGAATAAAACAGTCATTTGTTTTAATAACAATGAATATCCTGTTTTTTTTTTCAAAAAACGTAAAGATTTGAATTAAACTGAATAAAGGTTAAAAAAACGATTAGATTACATGATCAACATCAATTATTTAAAAAACAAAGATGACGACAAAAGAGTGATTCAGTAGTTATAAATGAGATTTTCATGGAATAAAACAGTCATTTGTTTTAATAACAATGAATATCCCATTTTTTTTTCAAAAAACGTAAAGATTTGAATTAAACTGAATAAAGGTTAAAAAAACGATTAGATTACATGATCAACATCAATTATTTAAAAAACAAAGATGACGACAAAAGAGTGATTTAGTAGTTATAAATGAGATTTTCATGGAATAAAACAGAAGTTTTTTCTAATAAAAAAACACTCATACCTGATTCCACTGAATCAAGAGGTTAATAAAAGATTCAAATTTAAAAACCTGAAAATAAGGAACAAAGGTCGGGATATGTATAATTTTTTTTTTACTAATTAAATTTTTTTTCGAGTAAACAGAATTGTATTCTTTAAAAAATGTGAAGTTTTTGAATTAAACTGAATAAAGATTTAAAAAACAAAGATAACGACAAAGAGTGATGAAGTAGTTATAAATCAATGAATATCCCATTTTTTAACAGTCATTTCATGGAATAAAACAGTCATTTGTTTTAATAACAATGAATATCCTGTTTTTTTTTCAAAAAACGTAAAGATTTGAATTAAACTGAATAAAGGTTAAAAAAACGATTAGATTACATGATCAACATCAATTATTTAAAAAACAAAGATGACGACAAAGAGTGATTTAGTAGTTATAAATCAATGAATAAGCAATCTTGACCATTGATTTAAAGTAACAAAGTGATTTAGTAGTTATAAATCAATGAATAAGCAATCTTGACCATTGATTTTAAGTAACAAATCCTGTCAATTGAAAATATAATTCTTTTTTGTATTTATTATATTCACCGATTTACCATTAAAGGAAACTTTTTTAAATGTTGTAGTGTGAACACAATGGTGAAATTGAACCACAGTGCGACACGTCAGCAAGGTTTCCACAGAATGAAATTCCTTTATAATATAAGATTATATTCACCGATTTACCATTAAAGGAAACTTTTTTAAAGGTTGTAGTGTGAACACAATGGTGAAATTGAACCACAGTGCGACACGTTAGCAAGGTTTCCACAGAATGGAATTCCTTTATAATATAAGATTTGCTAGTAACAGAAACATTCTAACTTGAAAACCATATTGGGTCACGCTTGATCAAGTCGTTATTTGAGTTGGTGGCTCGCAACTGGAGTTGTGATTTTTTTGGGACCGCATTTGAAAGTTTTTTCAAGTTCTTTGAAAATAGGAGGGGAATGCAATCCAAATACTCAAATCAGTATTTGAATTAGTAAATTGGTATATGGATAAAATATGTAAAGAAGAAATTCAACCCAAAAGCTTAAGCTGTTGGGCGAGGCTACATTAATGGTTTTATATATTTCAACACGCTCCCTCACACCAGAGCTCGCTGGGCTTGAATGGTGGACAATGCACAGACCCACCTACCTGTGCGAACAAAGAAATTCCACTTGAAAGAAAGTGGGGGGCGACGAGGATCGAACTCGGGACACGAGGCTCTGATATAATGTAAAGAACCAATTCACCCCAAAAGCTTAAGTTGTTGGGTAAGGCTACATTAATGGTTTTATATATTTCAACATGTTAGGATAACATCACCTTTGATCTTATCCTCCAAAACACTAAGACCGATTCTTCAGCACCTTTGTATAGTTGTTTAGCTGTTCCTTTGTATAGTTGTTTAACTGTTAGCTTAATTCTAGGTATAATATCTTGTTAGCTTGATTATCTGTATAGTCGAATATTTCTGTTAGCTGATAGCTTCTTATCTGGTACAACAATATCGTGTATATATATTGGCAATCTGCCATCACTCAATACAATTTGATTCAAACCCTTTCATAGCTTTCTATATGGTATCAGTTTAAAAACAAGGTTCCGATCCACAAACCTCCTTAATCTTTACTGATTATTCTTCCGATTCTTCTTCTGCTGCCCATACACAACCCAATCCAGAACCTACCCCCAAACCTTCTGATCCTCGTTCTCTATTTTTCATGCCTACCTCTGATAGTCCTGGCTTGTTTCTTACCAATGTGGTATTGAAAGGAGAAGCTAACTATGACGTCTGGGCCAAATCAATCAAGAATGCACTTCTTGCCAAAAATAAAGTAGGTTTCATCGATGGCACCATTCTCCAACCTGCAAATGATGCGTCTGATGAAATCCATGCCTTGACTCTTTGTAATCCATGATCAATAGCTGGATCCACAACACTATTGATCCCCTTCTCAAACCTTATATTCATTATTTCTCCACAGAAAAGGCCCTTTGGGATGATCTCAGGGAATGCTATTCTATTCAAAATTCCCCCAAAATTTATCAGTTGAAATCAAACCTCTTTCAACTGCGACAACAAGGTGCTTCTATAGGCACGTACTACACAAAACTCAGGGGTGCATGGGACGAACTCGATGATGCAAGAGCACTACCCGACTGCCCTCTTGGTGCAACTTGCCTTGTCACACAACATATTACAAAGGAAATGGCCGACGATCGGGTCTATCAATTCCTCCTAGGCCTGGACACTGCTATGTTCGGCACCATCCGCACTCAACTGCTCAATCAACCTACCCTCCCATCTCTGAACAAAGCCTACTCAACGCTAGTGCACGAAGAAACTCAACTCCTTATGGCTCAGACTCATGAGGTACGCAGTGATGCACTTAGCTATATCGTAAGGGAAACTCAACAATTTAATTCCTCCACTGCTAATCCTGTTCGCTGTAGTCATTGTGGTAAGTTGTACCATGATGCCTCTAAATGCTATCAACTTCGTGGTAAACCTTCTTATGGCCGTGGAAGGGGACGTGGCAAACCTCATGACAGACGCTACAACATAGCCAATCCTCCTGCCACACAAACAGCAACAGCAGCTCCTATGGTGTCCAATCCTAATGTTGTTTCTAACTTGAGTCCTAAGATTCTTCAGCAACTTGCCAACATGGTAGTCTCCTCCACTGCACCATCCGCTGATGCCACTACACTTTCTGGTAAGCAAACTACACCTTATACCTGGCTAGTGGATAGTGGCGCATCCCAACACATGACTGGGAACCTTCATCTACTCTCAAATATTGAAACCATTCAGCCTACTTCTATAGGTTTGCTCGATGATGATCAGCTTGTTTTAAATCAATGTGGAAGTATACACTTGACATCCAATATTACTCTTCGGAATGTGCTATATGTTCCAAAACTCCAATGCAATTTAATATCAGTTGCTCAACTACTTACTGATACAAATTGCACTGTTTCTTTCACTCATAATGGCTGTGAATTGCAGGACCCCACAACGAAGATCAAGACTGGACTGGGTAGATTGCAAGCTGGTGTTTATGTGCATGACTCCTCCACGTCCATCTCTACTGTATGCACTGCTCAGACCCAACAAAATGCAGAAATTTGGCATCGTAGACTGGGTCACCCTTCATTTCAGTTCTTGAATTTCCTTCCTTTTGTTGCAATGAATAAAAATAGGGACACTTCTTCTTCCACTTGCGATATATGCCTCCAAGCACAACAAACTCAGACTGTATTCCCTATTAGCATTAATAAAACTACTTCTTGCTTTGCTCTTATTCATTGTGATATATGAGGCCCATATCAAACCACTTCTTTAACTGGGGCAAGATACTTTTTAACGATTATGGATGATTTTAGCAGAAATGTGTGGGTCTATTTAATGGCAACTAAGTCTGAAACATACCAATATTTAACTCAATTCGTTTCGATGGTACGTATTCAGTTCGACACCACTGTTAAAGTTATACGTTCTGACAATGGTTCTGAGTTTTGTGCTCATAATCTATGCAAAGTTTATTCAGATATGGGTATTATACATCAGACATCATGCGTAGACACACCGCAGCAAAATGGGCGTGTGGAAAGAAAGCACAGACATATTCTGAATGTAGCACGTGCCTTACGCTTTCAAGCTAATCTCCCCATCGAATTTTGGGGGGAATGTGTACTCACTGCTATCCATTTAATAAATAGGACCCCTACACCTTTACTTCAAGGCAAAACTCCATATGAATGTCTCTTTAATCGCAAACCCAGCTATGATCATATCCGTGTATTTGGGTGTCTTTGCCATGCTCATCCACGCCCCAAATCGTTGGATAAATTTGCTGCTAGATCAATAAGATGCCTATTTTTGGGATATCCTTTTGGAAAAAAGGGATGGAGGTTTTATAACCTTGACACACAAACCATCTTTGTCTCTAAAGATGTAGTATTTGAGGAATACACCTTTCCTTTTGCAATGCAAACACAAAAACCTACCCCTGTTGATATCCCTCACCTATCATCACATGAACCCATACCTATTGCACCTGAACCAGCCTTACTCATCCTTTGAGATGACCGAGACATATCCACAAATCCAACACCTTCCGTGCATAATGACATTCCTGATGACCAGCCACCCATCCATATGCCAGCTCCAATCGAACCATTAGCCATACCTCAAACACATACCTCAGACACTTCAACTGCTACCCAACCCTCTTTACCTTTACCAGCTTCCAACGAACCACACAGCAACACATCAGACACTTTGCTGGTCAACCATCAAGAGCCTCAAGTGCAACCTAATGATACATCAGAGAACCTGGGACGTGGTCATCATTCTCGTCATCCTCCACATTATCTAAAGGATTTCCAATGCAGCAATATCATAGCACATAACCTAGCAACTGCTTCTACCACATCCAGTCCATCTTCAGGTATTACTTACCCTATTGCTAATTTTGTTTCTTGTTCCAGATTTTCTCCCAAACATCAACAGTTCCTTGCTGCCATTTCTGCTGGAGTCGAACCAAAAACATTTCGCGAAGCAGTTTCTGATGAAAAATAGCGTGTAGCCATGCGCAAGGAAATTGATGCATTGGAACAAAACAATACTTGGGAACTCACTTCATTGCCACATGGAAAATGAGCAATTCCATGTAAACGAGCAATTCCATGAGAGATTCAAAGCACGGTTAGTAATCGCTGGCAACAATCAAAAATCTGGAGAGGATTACTTCGATACATATGCTCCCGTAGCCAAAATGGTTAGCGTAAGGACTCTTCTTGCCGTAGCAGTGGCCAAGAAATGAAACTTATATCAGTTGGATGTGATGAATGCTTTTCTACACGGAGATCTTGCGGAGGAGGTATACATGCGAATTCCACAAGGTTTCAATAATCACAAACCGCATCAGGTATGTCGTTTGCAAAAGTCTCTTTACGGCCTATGACAGTCCCCTCGTAATTGGTTTGCCAAGCTGCGATCTTCTCTTGAGTCATATGGTTTCACTCAATCAAAAGCAGACTATACTTTATTCACCCTACACAAGGATGGTCACTTTGTTGCTCTTCTCATCTATGTTGATGATATTATCCTAACCGGTGACAATGCAGCCGTATGCAATGATGTTAAGACCTTCCTCCACTCATGCTTTCACATTAAAGATTTGGGGATTCTCAAATACTTTCTTGGTATTGAAATAGCTCACAGTTCCTCTGGTCTGTTTCTAAGCCAACGTAAATATGCTCTTGACATATTAGACAATGCTAGCCTCCTCGCATGCAAACCGTGTGACTTCCCTCTTGAAACGAACCATAAACTTGCTGTTACAGAAAGCCCACCTTTCTCGGATCCAGCACGCTACCGCAGGTTAATTGGATGTCTAGTGTATTTAACTATTACTAGACCTGAGTTGAGCTACTCAGTCCATGTACTCTCTCAATTCATGCAAAATCCCACAACCGCTCAATATGAAGCTGTCATCCGAATTTTGAGGTACATAAAAGCTAATCCTGGTCAAGGCTTGCTTCTTAAATCAAATAATGATCTTCTTCTTCGTGGGTATTTGGACTCAGATTGGGCTAGTTGTCCCCTCACTCGTCGCTCAGTCACCGGTTATTTTATTATGTTGGGCAACTCACCAATTTCTTGAAAAACAAAGAAGCAGCCTACAATGTCTCGCTCCTCCGCAGAGGCAGAATATCGCGTAATGGCAGCAGCTACAGCTGAGTTATTATGGATCAAATCATTCTTACACTCTCTTGATGTTTCACACTCACAGCCCATGCGCCTGCATTGTGATAATCAATCGGCTATGCAAATAGCTGCTAATCCCGTTTTCCACGAACGCACCATATATACAGAGATTGATTGCCATTTTGTGTGAGACCATGTTTTAAGCAACACAATAAATACTTCCTATGTTCGTTCCGATCAGCAGGTTGCAGACATATTTACTAAACCCCTTGGCATGAAGCAATTTGGCTTTCTACGCAGCAAGTTGGGCATCTCTTCCCTACATGCTCCAACTTGAGGGGGAGTGTTAGGATAAGATCACCTTTGATCTTATCCTCCAAAACACTAAGACCGATTCTTCAGCACCTTTGTATAGTTGTTTAGCTGTTAGCTTAATTCTAGGTATAATATCTTGTTAGCTTGATTATCTGTATAGTCGAATTCTGTTAGCTGATAGCTTCTTATCTGGTACAACAGTATCGTGTATATATATTGGCAATCTTCCATCACTCAATACAATTTGATTCAAACCCTTTCATAGCTTTCTATAATATGTATATACTATAAAGTTGCTGTATTTATAGTGATAAAGAGACCTGCTTTGGGGTTTGAGTGACCACAAGGTATTAGTTCCTTTGCTGTTATCCGTCTGGTTGGCTTTATGAGAGGTTCTCATGATGCTGTTTATGCTAGTGTTCTTGTCCTGCTATGGTACGTGGAGACTATGTCAACCTTGTCAATTAATTAATTAATGTGCTTGAATCAGTCTTTTGTGATGCTAACCATGCATTCCTATGCCAGTGCGACATAAATTACGTGTTGAACTTGTTCTCCAAATGGTATGCTAAGTTTACTTTGGAGGAGGATAAAGAATGGTAAATATTGCCTTAAGAGGATTGGGCCCTTCCTATTTAGACCTCTTAAGAATTGTCTAGATCAGTATCCAAGACCCTGCGGATTATGTTTTAAACTTCCACTCCACCGATTAATGATGTGATCACGAGATTAATGATTTTCATGTTATAGGAGATAATTTTATCTCCTATACATATAAAAGTGTGTGAGACTTATGTTTTTTTTCTTCTCTCTTCTTCTCTTCACATGATCTCACATAGGCTCCACACATATTTTTATGTATGTATTGGAGATAATTTTATCTACTATAACATAACAAACACTTAATCTCATTAAGTGCATATATTGTTATTTAGGAAAATGGAAGAGAATTCAAAGAAGAAGAATAAAAGGTGTAAAATTGCAATGTATAATTACAATACTTATAAAATCCAGTAATTAACATAACATAAAATTAGAGAAGAATAACATTTTGCTTAAATGTTTGCGTAAGTAGCTGGGAACCGTAATGAAAGGAACAAGCGAAGCAATAGCATCGTATTAATTAGGATCTCCACCTCCTCCTTTAATCTTTATCATCATTGATATAGAAATTTACTGCAAGTAAGAGACGAAGAATGACAAGAATGAAGCTCCAAGCAGGGAACCAACAATGGGGATCGTTGGGCTTGACCCACTGGATGGTCCAGGAGCTGCTGCTGGGGCCTCATGGGCCGTGGCCAAAGCCATGGACATGAAGGTGGCAGCAACGAGGAAAGCACAAGAGATTTTCTTCATTTCCATATGTCTCTGCAATGAAGATGATGTTCTGTGGAGGCTAATATATAAAGAAAGAGCATAGATGATTAAGTATACATATATGGTATTGGACAATTTGTATATAAGACATATTTTACGTGTATAGCTTGGGATTGAGAAGTGTACATTCATTTCCAGCATTTTTGAAGCTGTTTAGTATATTGAATGAACCAATGATTACATACAGTTGTCATTAAACTACTGTTTCTCTCAGAATCATATAAATTTTAAGATTTGTATCAAAATTATTGTTCTAAATAAAATAATAATAAAAATTAACACCATTAATTTATCAAAAAAGAAAATTGACACCATTTTATTATCAATTAAATTTAAAATACATTAATTTTAAGAAAGAACATAAAAAACTTTTAACACGGAGAAAAACAGAAATAAATTATTTTGATTATGTTGATACCTTATATTTAAAAAACCTTATCTGAATATTTAATTGATTGGAAGTGTAGGAAATTAGGCGAAAAGAATATATTCACGTGGTTCTACCAATAATCATTGCGTATATTAAAGTTGGCACACAATTTCCATAAAGTATTATATAATATCGAAATCGAAAGTTCACTTAAATTTTCACCTAACATATCAGAATTTGCAAAAATGCCCGATACACGATGCGCAGTGGCAGACTCCAGATTTTTTTCCCGTGGGGAAAAAAATCAAATTTTGTTCCACTCTCCAACCACAATTTGAGTTGTACACCATGATTAAAATAATCACTTAACCTTAAAAGGTAGGAAGAGTAAATCAATGCTGCTTCTAAGCTAGGTATTCCAAGGCTCATGTTTCATGGTGCAAGTTATCTTGCGCACTTTGCTGCGCATTCTGTCGAACACTAGTCATTCTGGCGCAAGCTACATATCTTGTCTTCTGCTTTAAGTAATGACCTCTCAATCTTCTTTTTCCAGTATCTACGCCAAGTTGCTTGTATGAAACATGCAGCCCATGTCTTCATTTGGGAGGATTAGAACTTGAATAAGCAAATTGCTGAATGAGGTTATGAAACTTTTTTTCTTCTTCTAATTTTAAGAGACAATAGATTCTAATATATTTACCATAACTCCACATGTCCCCATGCATTTGTTAGACACTCTAGTGCTTTTATGAAGAAGAACTACTATTATAAGATTGGTCCTCATATAATTTTTATAACGTTTTGATTTGCTAATATAAGTTTATAATTAAAATGAGTTTGACGGGACTAGCTATAAAAGCAAATTATCTCAAAATAAGAACCTAAACAAAATTTATGCTTTTGAATTATATCTGCTCCTTGTTTTCACAAAATGTAATGATGCATCATCAAAGATATAAAAACAAGAAGAGGAAGAAGAAATTAACATTGATATCAAGCCTTACCTGAAAGTTGTTAGAAATTGACACACACAAAAACTAAAAAACAAAAGAGAAAGAGAAGAAAAAATCGACACAGTGATTTACCCCAATTCATCCAACATAGATTACGTTCAGGTTATTTGTACTATATTCACCTCACCGACACTCATTACAAGTCACTCAGTTTACAAAGGAATATAAATAGGTTTTAGAAAACCCAAAAAATAACAGTTATTCATGGACCTAAACTCAAACTACTAAGAAAAAGAAAATACAATGAGTCATCAATGATTCAGCAATGAGTTAGCCATGAGTCGGCAATGAGTCATCTGAATGCGAAATATGAGTCATATCCAACAAAAATGTGCGAGAGCTATTTGCTGTGAAGACGTCGAAATTGGGAAGCAACAAACTTCTAATAAAGTACACTAATTTTGCCTTGAAAAGATGTTGCAAACACTAATAAATCCACATAAAAGTTGCATATATAGTTCATAAAATGTACATTTGCATACGAAGACAAGGACACAGAAGAGATTATTCACCAATGTTAAATTGCACTAGCCCCCCTTGGTTCGCCTTTGATGATACGTATCGTACGATTTACAAGCGCAACGATATGGATTGAGCATTGTATCAGAAAGGGCAGGATTGTATTGGACAATACGATATTGTATCATATAATACGATATTATATCATACAATATGATACTGTTCGTGTATCATGCGATACAAAAATTGAATCAAAATTTATAATTTTTAACATTAAAAAAGGATTTGATGTGTGATTTAAATTAAAAATAATCTAAAAAATTATTATTAATAAGAAAAAGAAAATACAGATTTAATTTGTGATTTAAACTCAAATTTTAATATGAAAAATCTATATTAATAAAGAAAAAAATATTGCCAACAAGAATGATAAGGAAAAAAGGATCTTAGGTTGTTGAACAAAATATGAGAGTTGTGTACCCTAATAAAAGAATGATGGATTAATTATGTCATTGATAAATGCTAATAGTGATAGTAGTAATAATAATAGTTTTAACTATTGATGAGTAGGAGAATAATTAGTTTGTATTTTAACTACTTGTATATTTTGCTTATTTGATCCATTTTGAAATTTAGATTTATATGATATAAATTATATTATATATTTTGAATTATTTTTCATTATGTTTCTGTATCTTATGATTTGATATAATTCACGATACACGATACAAAAAATCGGTCAAATGATACACAATACATATCGCGTTTCAACAATTTTGCAGTCAAAAATCAAATTAAAACAATAAAAAAACAATTTTTAGAGTCCTTTTAACTATAAGTACATAATATATATTTTTACATCTTATATGTAAAACAAGGTTAATTTATCTGTATATATATTCATATAAAATCAAACAGTGTTAAGATCTGTCACCTCGTTTCTTGTTAGGATCTAACATTGGCCACCCTGGACATGGGCCATTTCCCACCCTTCCAACCTTCACCATAGCTTGAAATTGGGAAATTATGGAGTCACAAAATAAATTATGAAGGTGTATACCACTGTATCTTCTTAACGAAAATATTTTCAATATTAAAAGAGTACTGAACATTTAGTGTATTTTTTTTCAAATGTGAAAATTACACTACTTCTGTCTTTATAATTATTTTCTATCATATCCTCTCTCTTTTTTTTCTTTTTTAATAAAGGAATATCTATTCTGGTAGCATAAAAAATATCCTCCGACCCTTGTCTGCACAGCTGTTTCAAAATGAAAAGAAAAACATAGCCGTTTGAAGCCTACATGAAGGGACCACTACAGGAAACAAAAGGAGGATGAGATGACCTGTCTGGTGCGTGCGCGGGTCCTACACCAACCGTCAAAGTATTTAAAGCAGAGAGACGTTGCCGTCTAAACGCATATTAAACTCAAATTAATATGATTAACTTAAAATATTAATTCATTTTATAAGAATTATTACCGTCACAATAACATGAAGTGGAGCCTATAAAACAACGAGTCTTGGCTCTCTCCAATAACACAACACAAGATAGCAAAGCAATTTACACACTCATCCACCACCCTCTCTAAGTATCTATTGTCTTTCTTTACATCTCTTTGTGTCTGAGAGAAATGGCACAACTTAGCAAGAGCATAGCAGTATTTTTCTTCATGGTGTTTGTTGTGGGGCTTGTGTTTGCTACTGGGGTGAAGGCGGAGGATAGTGAGTTCCTTCAAGCACCAGCGCCAGCACCAGCACCAATGGATGCTGGAGCTGGATTTTTGGTGACTTATTCTGGAGCATTTGTTTGCTCCTCATTGCTCCTCTCTCTCCTTGCCCTTCTATGCCATTAAATTTTCCTACGGCATGGAGGCATATATACTTTACTCAATTCTGTTCTCTTATTTGTTCATTCTAAATGAGTGCGTTCGTGGCCACTGGTGGCAACATTATGAATCATTTCTTCTGTAGATGACATTATTGTTGATATATTATGTTATTGTTTTTCCCTAATTATTGGTTGGGGTGTGATTTATCTCTATCGTCAAATATTTCTGATCTTCTAGATTTGCACGGTGTTCTTATTCAGTGACAAAGCGTATTAAACCAAGTGAGTATTTAGAAGAGAAGAAATGCGTAAAAATCATATTAATTAATTAGACAGGAGAAACACAGCATTGAGAACCTCTTCACTAAAGAAACCAGTAACTCTTTCTTTTCTGTCTGTGAAGGGAAAAATAAAATAAAAAGATGCATATGCAATGTTAACCACCTAATGACTAAGTTTGGATATTTAATAAGGGATGACTGTTTCTTCCTAAGAAATACACACCAAGTGGAATTTATTTTTTCTGTTTCTTTCTCTTCTCCCGATTAGATTCCACCCATTCCCATACGTGCAGGAAACATTAAACCCATTTAATAATTAGTAAAATGAAATAGTAAGTTTGGATATTTAACAAATAGTAAGTAAATGAAATAAAAAAAAAAAAGTGTTGTTATCAAAAAAAAAATAAAAAAATAAAAAAAAGTGAGATAAAATGTAATAAAATCATTGGATAATTTACAGTGAAACAGAATATAATTTTCATCCCATCAATTCTATTTCTTACTCCCCAATTTGACTCGGGAGAAAGGAAAATGTATGTAATGAATCGAAACTTAAAACATTCAAAACGATGACAATAAATGTGATGGGGTTATACTTCCATTTAGCCTTTGTGTTAACGACAAGAGTTGCTTAACATATGGATAGAGTTAGCATAGGGTCATGTACGACACTAGTTAAGTGCTTAATGCATATCATCATTTTGAGCAACATTTTAGGCGAGTCTCAAAAACGAACGATTGAAGACCGAGATTCCTAGATGTTGTAGGAAACTTATATTATCAGCAGCCAATTCCTAGATGATCACAAATTGTCAAAGATTCTTACCTTCAACCAATACATATGACAGTTATTATTATTCCGAGCACATTCAAAACAACACAACAATAGCCACTGCCTTGCGGTCTGCGCTCTCTTGTCCAATAGGACTTATTGATGCACTGCTCTGAAGTCTGGTTAACCAGAACTTATGTAATGTTTAAGCCTAAAATCAGATTAAGATAACAACATTTGAATTTCTGTACTCAAATGTCGGATTGCTAGTTGTCACCAAAAGTAATAAAAGGAAATCACTCCAGCTACATGTGTGTTCAAAACATAAAATCTGTACAAGGAACATAATTATTGCAATCCAAACTACAATGAAATAGGAAGTTAGGAACTATATTGCCTACCTTGCAACCAGAGTAAAAAGAACTAAAGAAATCACAGACAACTAAATCTATTCCATATTAAAAAAAGAGAGCTTAAATCAAGTTTGAAGAAATGAAAATACACACACAAAGTATCCAAGTTCATCTGCTCTTTTGTTGAGGGTTTGGCACTTGCGAAAAGAGTTGAAAACTACTAATTCTAACCATATCACAAGCAAATAATCCTATTAATTGGAAAAAACAGAAAGAAGACTCCAGAAACGCTGCAACACATATGCTTTTGCTTTTCTTTTCTTTTTTCTTCCTAGCCATCATCTGGCTTTCTGTAAGTGGAGAAAGGGGATGAAAGAATGCAAAATTCAAATTTGGGGAAGGAAAAGAAAAAGAGAGACGAGCTTATGAAGCTCTGGAGAGTGGAGAATAAAAGAGAGTATAGCACTGACCTTGGCTCTATTAGACTATTACATCCATATTTAGGAAGCATAAATACATGCACGGGACACAATACTTAGACACTAATATGTGCAAATGTCATTTTTTAAAAATTAAGGGCACGGCTAAGATACAAAATATAAAAATGATATAATATTAACATAAAAACATAAATGCTAAATTAAAATAAAGATATCAACCTACCAAAATAAAAATAAAAATAAAGATATCAACCTACCAAAATAAAAATAAAAATAAAGATATCAATGCTTCATAAGTTAGCATTAGTCGTTGAAGATCAAAGTTATCAAATGCGGATTGCGGCATGTTGCGGCCAACTCCGAAAAACGCCATAGTCCTATAACGGGTTGCGGTTGCGGAATAGATATATGACAGATATAATGACAAAAAGAAACATTTTTTAAAGACAGAAATAGAAGAAATGACAAAGAGAGATTAAAAAACCCTTAAATTTTTTCTCTTGCACATTTAAATTTAGGACAAAATCGACATTTTGTCTTATGATAGCAATATAGCCACAAATGCGATAGCAATGGCCGCTATTGCATTCCGATGTGGCGCGGCGCGGTTTCTTGCGGCAAGGCACCGCAACGCCCATACGATGTAGCTCGCGACGTATTGCGGCACAATTATCTACTATGTTGAAGATACGGTAAAATGCCATCATTTATCTAATCCTTGTGGTATCCCATTTGTATTGGTATAAAAATTCATAAAAATAATTGAAAGATGTAGGTTAGAAGTATCAAAAGGTATCTGGAAGGTATCAGACATGATATGTATCCAACACCAATATGACAACCGTGTTGAAGTATTAGTGTTTCCTAGATCCATAACTGTCTATTGTCCTTGGCAGAACTCTTTAAAGCCAAATGCACTGTTTTAAGGTTGTCCATTCATCCATGACCAAATCTTTTGGTGCCCTTATTCTCTTTTATCAAAATTAGTGGACATTCTAAAGAAAAGATGGAAAATCAAAATAATATGGTAGTTCATCTCAAGTGAATGTTTTGAAATACTTAGCTAGAGTTATATCTCTAACACCCCACACCCCATTCTTCTCTTATCTATTGCATACAAAGAAGGTTATGTTGCCCAACTTGGACGCCTTTACACTATATATACTCCAGCAACAAGCTCGATCCTAAAAAGTAAAAGCACCCTAAGAGCTGCATATATGAACTCAGGCTCTAGCCCATAAATACACTTTGTCATAACTCATAATCCTCACTTGGGTTATGCTCCCAATGGATTCCAAATTTGACGTGTAAAAAAAAAAATGGACTCCAAATTTCCAAAATGCAATAGATCAGAATCATTATTAAATAAAGTTCAAAGTCCCTGCATGGCTTATGAAACTAGACACTCGGAAATTTTGCATTTTAAACATTATTGCAAGTAATTAACATTCTGATACAAAAAACTACACCAACTTTAGTTTTACGATTAAAGGTTGCTTGAAATTCAAACTCTAATAGCATAGATTCTGATAAACTTCCAAGACAAAACTATAACAGGTGAAGCTTGAGTGTTCAAATCCATCATCAGTTTTGACAATACAGACTCAACAAGCTTACCAGTTACCACAGCAAGCTAGAGGGCACAAGTTTGAACCTAAATCCAGCACAAACATTCTTCCTTTTTGATTTTTTTGCAATTTACCCAAATTGAGTTGGCATGACAAAATTAACAGTATTTAGAGAATGAAGTATAAGAAAACTACATTATAATTTGGTTAAAAACCCTGTAAACATTTATTAAGAAATATCATCGCACAATAATGCATTACAACAACAAGACATAGTTGCCTCATAAACAATAAAAATTTCTATCTCTCCATTATCCTTCCTGCCTTCTTTACCAACGTGTACATCCTAATTATTATCAGAAAAAATCGGAGCCTAGTCTTAAATTATCCATATCCCTTCAAAAATCATAACATTGTAAAAAAAGCCCCAAAAAAATAAAAATTCAAAATTGAGGATTACCATCCATCTAGGAGGTCTTGGGTCCCTCCTCCGCGGCAGCCGCAGCCTTAAGAAGCTTCTTGTTCTTCTCAATGGCCGCGGCAACTTCTTGGGGCATATACTTCTCGTCGTGCTTAGCAAGAACCTCCGCGGCCGAAAAATAACACTCTCCACTCTTAGCCTTCCCTGAAACACTCTTCCCCGAAACTTCTTTCTTGATCTCCTCCGTGATCGGCTTCACGAACCCTTCAACCACCACGGAATGCCCCTCCCTGAACAAATCAGGCAACGACCCCTCGTACCGAACCACGATATCGGTGATCAAATCAGTGACCACGAATTCAACTTCGGGAGACGAAGCCGGGTGTACCACGCTGCCTTCGAGGACCAAACCGCCCAACCGGAACCTGCTCTTCGTCGGGTTGTTGGAGTATTTTTCGAGCACATCGGTTGGTGTCAAGTAGAACACCAAATTGTTCTCAATGGTGCTCAGCACGATCACGATGAACCCCGCGACGCAGCTGAATGTTAGGGCGTAGGTCCACAGCCGACGATTCTGAAGCTGCCGGGCTCGCGTGCCGATGTCCACCGTCTTCTTCGACCGCGGCGGCTGGCGCCGCGCCGTGGATAGGAACCGGTGGCCGGAGAAATCGAAAAAGGAAGATGAATTGCGGTCAACGGAACGGGCGTTGGAGAAGGAAGAAAATACCGGCGGCGAGGGTCTGATCGGAGGTTGGCGGAGAGAGGAATGTAAGAGCGAGGCGCTACGGAGCAGATGAGATCTGAATCTAAGGGCGAGTCCAGAGGCCATTTGAGAATTTTCTCGAGAAAATGAAAAAGGAAAATTGGAGTTTGGGTTTAGGGTTTTGGTTTATACGCCAGGGAACTTGGACGAGAAGTTTCGAGGCAGCACCATTCAACTCACCAACTCTTATTGAAGCTGTCGAAAAATTACAAGTAAACAGAAGAAGCTGCAAGATACAAAAAAACAAAAAACAAAATCTGACGTCACGTGAGTCCTCAAGTTTGAGGTCCATTCACAAGCCTAGAAAGAGCCCAGGCCCAGAAAGCATGGGCCTTGAAAGCCTATAGTTTTTTCATATGTCGTTTTATATTCTAAGTATAACCAATATTAATATATTCGATTCGACCAATGTTAATTGTTCGTACGCACTCACCTTATATGATATACATAATAAGTAGGGGTGGGTAAAGAAGAAAGATGGTGCATGAGGATAATAGGATTGAGGAGGAGGCAAGAGAGGAAGAAAGTGCTTTTCGTGGAGCAGTGACGCAATTCATCTCTTTCTTAATTTGTGTTGATGTTCCACACTTGCACCTATGGAATATTCAAATCTCTTCTCCCTCGGCTTTCCCTCCACCGAGTTCTTCAATTAACATAAAATAATAACTATCATTACTATATATGGAAGCCTTACCTAACTTATCGTGTCTGGTGGAGTCTACGTATAGTTCCACTTCTTCCCCTCTCCTTTTCAAAATTCAGTTCTTCTATATATATCTTTTAATTTCCTTGCGTTCCAATTCTTGGTAATAGAAAAAAAAAAATCACCAAAACCAACGTTCTCATACCAATGGATTCTCAGGTCATGCTGGGTATTGCTCTTTCATCCCTGGGTGGCTTCAGCACTTCCATCGGTAGGTGTTCCTATTCCATCGTTGTTAGCCTTTTCAGAAATAATGATAGGTCAGTTGGGGCCGAAGTAGCTGAGATGAGAGTATATGTTTGATCCATTCTATTACCGTCTTAGGGGTTAAAGTCTGTATCTCATGACTCGCCCCCGAATTGGATTACTTGCCAAACATCAACTAGAATATCTTCAAAATAAAAATTTTCCACAATGAGTTTATGTATGTATATATAGCTGGGCTAAAAATTTCTCAATGTGGAACAGGTGCACTATTTGTAATCATGAGTCAAGCTCCAAGTTTGAAGATGCTTGGGTTGTTACAGGTTGTCTTTTTGGTGCATCAAACTCAAAAAATCCATTTCATCCATCTGTTTTGAGATTGCATAGATTCATTTTCAATCTTTTCATAACCCCCCCTTTTGTGAAACGTGACATAAAGTCTACAATTTTATTTATTGACTAGCTTAATTACTTTCATGCCGTGAAGGGTTTTGCTGCTGGTTTGATGCTGAGTATATCATTCTTTGATCTGGCTCATAATGCTTTGAACTCACTTGGCTTCCTTAGAGGCAACCTTTGGGTAGGCTTTTCTCTTCACTCTTCAGCATAATGCAAGTAATCTAGCATATTTTCTCTCGTATTTGTTCTGACCATAAAGTTCTTTTTTTGTCTAGTTTTTTGCTGGTGTCGTATTCTTTGCTGTTGTTGCTAATTTTATACCAGAACCAACAGTTGCTCCCATTTCAGATGAGAAGAGTAGAAAGGTTTTAATGAACTTTTTCCTGCCAAATCATTGCTTCCTCTGTTTTTTGCATTTTCAAAAGTGTCATTGCAGCCGCTGTGGTATTTTCTACATAGCTAAAAATTCTTATAATATGATGCCATGCTTGAAAATAGGAAGTTGAGGACGAAGGAAACAAGGACTTTATGAAAAAGCGTCGCCGCCAAGTTTTATCCAGTGCAATTATTACAGCCATAGGTATGACTGTAAGAGTACTACTTATCAAAGAGTGGAGGAAATTAGAATTCTCATAATCTATTTTTCTCTTTTATTCAGTGTTTCTTTAAGTTTGATTTTAAAATTGTCATTTTGGTTTTCTCCCAGGTATAAGTTTACATAATTTTCCAGAAGGAGTCGCAGTGTTCCTTACATCCAGGAAGGTAACACTTCTGTCAACAATTTTAGGTGGTAAGATGTAGAATTTTTTAATTAGAAGTTAGTTATATATATCCATAATGGCATTAATGATATACATATGGATTCGCAACTTATATAATTAATTGGTAAGTCTTCCTTATACACTAACTAATATGCTTGTTAATGTCATCACTACAATTTGATGATTGTGTCATGCTTCTTTTAATAGGGCCTTCGTGTTGGTCTTAACCTTGCACTGGCCATTTCTCTGCACAATATCCCAGAGGTATAAATTCTTATCTTGTGAGAGGGCCCGTTTTGACTGTATGCTATAATTTTATTTTATTTGGTGCAAGTAGCAATGAGGGAAAACCTCGCTCCTTATAGAATACGATGCCTTCTCTTGATATTTTAACTTAACTTTCTTTGTTTTTATTGTGCTTTTTTTTAGTTTCACATCAACAATTGTAACAATCTTCTATTTCCAGGGTATTGCTGTTGCACTTCCTGTTTATTTTGCGACACAAAGGTAGGAACCTTTATGCGCTTCTGTTGTTTAGCCTTCGATATCAATTAGAACTGACAAATGACTTGGTGGATTCTATATACTCTAGTGTGAAGTTTATTGTCCATTGTTTAGAGGACGAAATAGTGAACTCAAAAACAATTAATATGAAATAACAGATTGACTGTGGGTAATATATAATGTTGAGATATATAGTCCCACGTTGGTTGTATGAGCAACTAATATGGAGTTTATAAGGCTTTGAGGCTTTGGGCACTCCCACCCTTTGAGCTAGCTTTTGGGGTGGTGTATCTCAAGGTTCTTTATATATATACTGAGGAGGTTGAACTGTTATGTAAATAGTTTTTGCCGTAATGCATTCCTCATGTATGTGACCACCCTTTAGGTAGTGTTTGGTTGAGGGATTCTCAAAATTTCCCCATCTAAGTGCATGTGGCAATCCTTGTTCTCCTTGTTTGGTTGAAAGATTTTATAACTTTTATCCATCAAACACATTTGTCTATCTAAGTAGAAATGTGTGTTAAGAAGGTAAAAAACACTGTTGATGAATGCTATTTGAGACATGGTATTCTTGTCAAAAACTGGAGTAATGAAAAAGTGGGTGAAGACAATGACATTAATACCCCTCTTCTTATATGTTGCAATGGTACAAAATTTTATAGAAAAGGTTGCTTTCGTAAATTCCATCTATTTCCCCATCAAATTTTTATTTTCAACCAAACACACATTCAGAAATTTCACTCAATTTTCTTGGTAAAATTTTTCCAAACCAAACAACTTTTTTAAAATTTTCCTATCTAACTCAATTTTCCTACAGATCCCTAGTATTTACATTTTCCTAGTATTACAAAATTTCTCCTCAACCAAACACTACCTTAGGGTTTTTGTTTTACTAGTAGTAGTTGTGATGGTAGCAATGGAGATGATGGATAGGTTGTTCTAAGCTCATGGCTATTTTGTAAAGCAAAATCTTTTTCTTCATTTTGTTACTTTTTCTTTAGCCGAAAAAAAGGGTAACCAAAAAACAAAAGAAAGAAATCTGAGTCTGTTTTTGCCTTTTTGTCCATTGATTTAGTACAAATTAAACTAAGATGCTTATAACATTCTATATACACGAAATGTACATTGTCAAATTTGACATACTTGATGTCATTCTTTTGTTATACAGTAACATCGGGAATTATTTATTAATCTTAAATTTATGGTTGATGTTAATATGTTTATGTTACACGAGTTATATATACCATTAACTATAAATTTGAATTATTACTAATTTTTTAATTTCTGGATGTGTCGCAGTAAATGGCAGGCATTCAAATTGGCATCACTTTCTGGCTTTGCTGGGCTCATGGGTGTTATAGTTATAGGTATATCATCTGCTTTTGTTACTTCGCACATACTAGTCTGTTTTTCTTTTCAAAGAATCAGAAATCAAGAATTAGCAGTAATTTGATGTAATTTTCATGAGGACATGCTTTATATTAAGGTCAGGTGAGGCGTGCATGCCTAATATATGTATATACAACCTTGCTCATTTAATCTCTTTCTCTCTCAACCTAGGAGTTGGTTTTTATGTATATAGATACATTTTTCTAACAATCGGGCTATCTTGCTCTGTAGCCTGTCTATTCCCAAGCAGCTTAAATCCTGAGATTCTTGAGGGTATACTTGGATCAGGTTTGCACAAATAAAATTTCTAAATGTCACAATTTGTATTCGGGAACTTTGTTATGTATATTTGTTGATTGTTGTAATTATGATTACAGTTGGTGGAGTTATGGCCTTTCTAACCCTTCATGAAATGCTGCCATTGGCTTTTGAATATGCGGGACAGAAGCAATCTGTTAGGGCCGTCTTTTGTGGGATGGCTTTCATGTCTGCAAGGTAATAAATCTCAAGAGCTAATGCTTTCGTTTACTTTTTATTGTTACCTTAATAAATATCTAATGTGGTAGAAGTTAAAGTTCAGTTTCATGTCTGTCTATGTAATATGCATGTTAACTAAAAATTATTAATATGAATATTGTTCATTGATCTTATAACATATTAGAAGACAAAGGGTGTTGTTCTGCTTACTTTTCCTTCTCACAACTAAATGATGTCTCATTCTCTCTCTTATGCTACAAATGTCTTATTCAGTAATAATTTAGTATTGCTGGATGTGCAGCCTGTATTTGCTACGTATCTGCTTACCAGAGTAAATGGGCCTCTGTAGCTGGGAACTATATCTCTTTTCTTTTCTGAATAAGATGCATTCCACGACAGCAACAATAATGTACAGCAATCAGTAGAGGGTGGCACAGTCAAACATGAATAGAGTTTATCACAAAGAATAGGAAACAATAATGTTATTTTTAAATTTCACAATTTGTATATATTTATTTATTTCTGACATGGGGTATAAGAAACAATCGTACACAGCATAAATATGAAATGTAGAGACAATAAAGTTGTACTGGGGAGAAGGTTCCTTATAAATATGAAATGTATAGACAATAAAATTCTTCCCCTCTTACTTTTCAGTTTCATACTCCAAAATGTAAGAGCATGTTTCGATTGTAGTTAGCCAATCCTCATTCATGATTTAGAAGGACAAACCGGGATTTTAGTCTCCAACCATGAATTGAATGGAGGTAAAAAAAAGTTAATTTGATGTTAAATTAGAAACATTTATGGCCAAAATTAAATACTTAAGTATACTTTATAAATCAAAACTATGGTTTCAAATTTAAATTCATCCAAAATGAAATTTGTTGACTATATTCCAAACAAGACACAAGTGTCTGAAACCAGCCACACCATTGAGCCATTTATGAATCGAAAATTCCAAGGCCCACAAAAAACGAATTAAAGGAAAACTTTGTATTTTCCAGAGGCCCGGTGAATATTGATAACCGGGTACCGGCCCATACATCTGCTTCGGTTACGAATTTAGGTTCCCATTTGCATATGAATCGGTTTTTTATTTTAATGAAATATAATTATTAGTATTTTACGATACACGAATCGAAGTTTAGAATTTTTAATATAAAAAAGAAATAAATACATAATTTGCAATTAAAATTAAAAAAACTAAAAGAATCCTTCTTGAAAGAGGATAATGGATTAGTTATGTCGCTGATAGATGTTAATAATGATAGTAGTGATAAATATTAGTCTTAATGATTGATGAGTAGGAGAATAATTGATGAGTAAGAGAATAATTGGTTTGCACTTTAATTACTTATGTATTTTTCTTATTAGACCTTTTTGGAATTTGGAATTTGGAATTTAGATTTATATGATATTAATTATATTATAATTTTTTAATTATTTGTTATTGTATTTCTGTATCTTACAATTTGATGCGATACACGATACAAAAAATTAGCCAAATAAAATGCCAGCTCCTTTCAGAATGCCAGCTCCAAATCCAACTTAACTTGGTAATAAATTTCGGAAATGAAAATGAAGTTAAAAAAAAATAAAAAATGAATGATTTAAATAAGGGGTCACTAGATGTTATTTAAAAGGACACAAGTTGTGTTCTTTTTTCTTTTTCTTTTTGTAAATCAAGTTGTGTTCTTTTAGTGACTAACACAAAGTATGATCGGTCATACTTTGTGTAAATATGAAAAGTTAATTTTTTCACTTTATATGTCAGTGATGTGACTGGAGAGAGAGAAAAAATTATTTTTTTAGATTTACACAAAAGTATGACCAGTCATACTTTGTGTAAATCATCTAAAAAGACACAAGATTGTGTTCTTTAAAATGATATTTTTTTATCCTTTAAATAATCACAATAAGCCATTTTTTGTAGCGACTTCGTTTTCGTAAAGAAAAAAAAAGTAGGAACGCAATATTGATGAGTTTTCTTTCACTCTTCATATGTGAGACTAATTTTCATTCGAAATAATAATAAATATTTTAAAATAATTATAATTATAATAATTATTATTTAACTATTAATTTTATTTTTTTTTTAAAATTCACTTCACACGCTTTTTTTAACAAAGGAGAAAATAAAAATATTAATAATCAACTTAATTAAAGATGAAGCCATCAACTTTGATTAAATATAGATAAATTTGTATATAATTTATAAAATGGGATAAATTGTAATAAAAGCAATTACATCAATCAGCGTATCTAATGTTTAAAAACTTGTAATAATATTTCTTTTTAAATAAAAGTATAATGAGAAAAAAAGTATCTAATGTTACTTTAGACAACTTTGTCTAATGTTTATCGAGACGATGTCGTTTTGGGGTTTAAAATTAAAAAATTAAAATGATAAAGACTATTATAACCCTGAAATAAATTAAAATTACAAAAACACCATAATTTCCGTCCAAAACGACGTCGTTTCGATGAACATTAGATAAAGTTATCTAAATTAACTTTAGAAAAAACAAACCAAGTATAATATATAAACGTTAAAAGATGAGATTTGATGGAACGCTGACACACGATGATTTTCCAAACCCGGATATGATTAGCATTAGAAGATGAGATTTGATGGAAAATACATACAGTTAACATTAAGTGAATGAAAATTGGTGTGAATTAATGAGCATAATCACAATAAGATATTTCCATATTTTCCGCTTTCTCCTTTATTCACATCATAATGTTTCTATAACAAAAATGAAAACAAATAATATAACAAACCAAATCATATGCAAGAATCAAGCCCATGACGCCCTACCAGCATCTATGACTATATAAACATAGTTCTATAGTCCATTTCTCCTTGAATTGAAGGAAAAATAGGTCTCTTTCTTTCATCAAGTTACCCTGTCCTTTGTGAAGCTGTTGAGTTAGTTTGCTCCAAATTTGTATCCAGGAGGATGGTAAGTGATAACACTGAAATGTTTGTTTTATCCCTTTTCTATTGATCTATCAATTTATTCTTGATTTTGATGCCATCAGTAGTGATATTTTGACTTACATTATATGATATTATGTACTTGGTGGTGCAGTCAGGTCACGGCTACCGTTATCCATATGGGTCTTATTCCCGTTATCCATATGGGTCTTATTCTTACCCATATGATTATTATGATCAAATGCATTATACATATGACAATGACTATAATATCGTGGGAGGAAACCCATACCATGGTCCATATTTTGTTAGAAGAATGGTGGAACGTAGTTATCCAGTTGGAGCATATCCTTATGGAAGATCAATGTCTTATCCCTATCACGATTCCAGATACTATCCCCAAATGAGAGCGGATGCTTATACCAGCAATCGAGGATATTACGAGACTCCGTTCATGGCATATCCTCAGCCACCGCCACAATATAAGAAGCATCCATTTTATACTCCAGACGCTATGTGCACTATTATGTGACATAGTAGTTTACTGGATGCTGCTGCTTGGAGTTTTTGTGACTTGTTGGTTCGCAAGTTTATCTTTATTAGAGTAATTTGTTTTTAATTAGACTTTTTATTTTTATTTTTGTTGTTCAAATTTGGTTACATGAATTATTTTATGGATTGTTATGTTGAAAGTATTTTTAGTTTTTAATTCAAATTAAGATTTTGATTCCATTTTGAATTTCAATTGCAATTGTTCGTTAATAAATAACGGACAAATATATAAGCGAATAATTCATGCATAATAAAATTATTAAATTTCTTTTTTATTTTTTTCTCCCAAATTCTTTCATCCTGATCTCCCCCAATCCTAATTGTTGGATTGGTTAGGGTGGTGGTAGTTAGAGACAATCGTCATGGCTGATAGTTCAGGATGATGGTAAGTAGTGATGATAACGGTGATTGGTTGATTGTGGCGATAATAGATGATAGAGGTGGCCGATGGCATAGAGACAAGTCGTGACAAGGGCTACCCTCACGTGCTCAACAAAATTTGTAAAGAAGAGAATATGACTATATTTAAAATGAGAAGGGTAAGATATTTACTATCTTATTTTATGTTCATTCTTAACCCGAGTCTCCATTAAGATAACTACTCATCTTATTGCTGGCTGATTAAAGTGAACTAATATGATAAACTTATCATATCGAGTTAATTCACCAAATAATAAATATATGGTAGCCTATCCGAAAGTATAAGAAGTACAAAAAAAGAAAAGAAAAAAATAGGTTATAATATGCCTCTTTTTTACCGCTTCAAATTATAATAAAAAGCTCGAGAAGGAATCGCTTTTCCATTTAAAAATTTGCCAAATTTTTTAATTGATTTTATTTCATTTATATCCTCGTTTAGAAAATTTAATTCAAATTTTAACCTTTAAACCTAAACGCCTTTTCTCTCACGGTTACCTCATTTTTTATCTCTTAATTTTGTACTCATAGACGTTACATGAAACAAGCCATTCCTTTCTTCTTCTAAGTTTTTGTGTTCTTTCTTCAATCACGCTTGGTCTTCCTCTTTCCCCTTCAGACTTACCATTGTTGTTCCCCACCCGTTTCCCTTTTGCGTAGTCATTGCTGTCAGAAGGTGTACATTGCGGCCACCATTGTCCAATCAGTGTTACGACATTTAAGGTACTTGGTTCTTCTCCTTCCTCTCCTTTGTAGATTGGCTAATATTATTGTATGTGTTTTTTATCTTTGTTATATGCTAATTTTGGTTGTCAGCATTCAAAGGTGGATGTGTGCTTTTCTGTCTTGACACTGCATTCTTTTATGTGTTGTGTTCAATGTTTATTTATATATATAAATACCATCTTTATTGTTATTTAATTGATGATAAGCAGCGTATCTGCTTGCTCTGTGATCTATTTATGTATGTGTTTGTAAATAAATCTATGCGTAAACACTGAATTTATTAATGTAGAACAGTTATTTTATTTATATTTTTTTGTTGTAAATAATAATTATTTAGTTATTATTTAGTCATTTATTTGTTGTATTGGGCCAAGCCCATTAGGTCAAAATTAGGTCAATTATTCTCTATAAATAGATAACATTTTGTACAGATTATACACAATTCAATAATATTTCAAATACCCTTTTCTTCCAAGTTGAGAACCAGACTCTGATACCAACAGGCTCTGATACCAACTTGAAAGAAAAGGATATTTGAAATATTATTGAATTGTGTATAATCTGTACAAAGGGTTCTCTATTTATAGAGAATACTTGACCTAATTTTGACCTAATGGGCTTGACCCAATACAAAAAATAAATGACTAAATAATAACTAAATAATTATTATTTACAACACTCCCCCTCAAGCTGGGGATTATGGATGTTAACTTATTTGGGATACAACACATGTTGATTCCAACTGGCATCACTTACAATGGCATCACTTACAAGCATAATTTGTATTTCACATAACCTCTTATATTTGTTTAAATAATCAAAGTCTCAATTAAGTGTAAATTACTTAATGTCTCCTTCTAAGATTGTTGAACTGTTATGGGAGTTCATGGTTTGTATTTGATCTTAGGAATTTAAGCTTAGAATTGGTGGCGCAAGTCAATGAATTTTCACCAAGTGACCTTCAATCATAACTAGAATTTCTTTCTTTGGAAGGTTGATTAAATTCTGCTGCTGATTCATTAAAGTGTAGGAGAATATTGTGAAAGTTGAATAATTTATCATATTCAATTGTGAGAGGCATGACGAATTTCCTCCTATACTACTATTTGTTCGGAGATGAAAACAAATGTCTAGCTAGAGAGCTAGTAGTTGTATATACGGAACCAATGGCTAACAACAAGAGATATAGTTTCACAAACCAATAGTTTGATGATATGGAAATCAAGGGTATATATGTGTATATCGAGAAAGGTGATTAGGGTTCAAGAATGCAATGTGCTGGAAGTGGTCCCAAAGCCGTTATCACTCGCAGATGGTGGTCGTGGGTGAGAGAGTGAAGAAGATACTGTTTTGTGACCCAAGTCCTAAGTTGGTGGGGTCATGTAGCTGACAGTGTCTTCATTCTACGATGTCTTCATTCTACGATGTCTTCATTCTACGATGTCTTCATTCTACGATGTCACTATCACCATCACCACAACCACGACGACAATTTCATCGCCACCATCTCCATCCATCGCCACCACCCCCATGCCACCGTCATCATCACCACCACCATCGCCACTACCATCACCGTCACCAACCACCACCACCATCATCGCAGCCACTGCTGTCACCACCACCACCACGCCATCGACACCACGATGCCCCACTTCCACCGTAGTCACCAACCACCACTACCATCGCCGCAACCACTGCCATCACCACCACCTCCACCACCATTTGGTCATTACTTTGTTTAAAAAATAAGTAGCTATTTTTCAAGAAGGTGACATTTGAGGGACACAAAAAGTGAAAATGATAAATCAAAACAGGACAAGAATGCTCACTAAAAAAATTGCTTGAGAATTTTTAATGAATTTTCATGTGATCTTTACGAACATTATTTCATGTGTTGTTAATGAAAATATTATCATGTGATCTTTGTGAATAAGAAATTTTAAGAACATTATTAAATGAATTTTTCATGTGATTTTTATGAACATTATTTCATGCGTTGTTAATGAAAATATTATTTCATGTGATCTTTGTGAATAAGAAATTTTATCTTTTATATTTCAGTTTGGTTTGAGCCTATAAAATTTAGTTTGCAACTTGATAGGCCATGTGAGGCTTTTTATTTTTTTTATAATAAAGCAGACAAAACCTATAAATCAAGTCTTTAATAGATTAATAGGCCAATATAAGCTCTAAATATTTTACATAAATTTTGGCTATCAAAGCCTGAGCTTGACCTATTTACACCCCTACTTCTATCACATGGAGTTGATAAGGGCTTTTTGACCCTTTTACCCTTCATTAATTAATTAATAATTATTTTGCCCCTTATCCGAAACTATCTACCAATATGCCCCTCTTTAATCGATTAACTTGAAGATTTAATCGATTAAATGGTCAAAACTGACAAAAATGGTTGACTTGAAGATCTAATCGATTAAATCTCCCTCTTAATTGATTTAATCAATTAAAACTTATATTTAATCGATAAAATATACCAAATGAGCGTAAAGCATTGATTGATTGCGATTTGTATTTAATAGGAGCTGATTACGTTTTGTATTTAATAGGAGCTGATTACGTTTTGTATTTAATAAGAGTTGAATGTGTTTTGTATTTAATAGGAGTTGATTGTGTTTTGTATTTAATAGGAACTGATTGCGTTTTATTAGGAATTGCCATTTTAAATTACAAATAAATTTGAATTGGTGACAATCTGTAACCAACTCGTAAAATGACAACTCCTAATAAAACGCAATCAACTCATATTAAATACAAAACACAATCAACTCCTATTAAATACAAAACGCAATCAGCTCCTATTAAATACAAAACACAATCAGCTCCTATTAAATACAAAACACAATCAGCTCCTATTAAATACAAATCGCAATCTACTCTTATTAACTTGCTGTTTTGCTTCATATGCATGGAATCTGCTTTTGTTTATGGAGGAGATTTGACATTTATTGCCGATTAGGAGATTTAATCGATTAACTTGAAGATTTAATCGATTAATCTTCAAGTCAACCATTTTTGCCAGTTTTGACCATTTAATCGATTAAATCTTCAAGTTAATCGATTAAAGAGAGGCAAATTGGTAAATAGTTTCAAATAAGGGGCAAAATGGTTATTAATTGATTAATGAAGAGTAAAAAGGTCAAAAACCCAATTGATAAGATATATACTTTGGTTTGTCGCAATGGTAGGTAAAGCTAGGGAGTGGTTAGGAGGGCCAATCGCCTCCTTCAAATTCGTCAAATGCATTTATCTTAGACTACATTCAAACTTAAAAGAAATGTATTGTATCTACTTAAAAAAGGAAATGTATTGTAACATAAATTCGCCCCCTTCATCCTTATTTTTCCTTATGTACGAAGAAAAATTATAGAATTCTTAAAATATGACTATGTATTGAACCACTACTATGTTACTTTGCCTAATTTAGTGTGAATTTTGATATCTTCACCCCTTTACAGAATTTTCTAGCGTCGCTGTTGGTTTGTTAATAATCAATATTCTAATAATCTTATTTCCTATGTATATTACAATACTAGTATACTAGTTTATGTTTAGATTGGTTATCCCTAATTGATTGATCATTTTAGCTCTAGTTCACCTTTTTTTTTTATCACTTTGCTTATATTTTCAAAATTATATATCAATATGCACTTCTTTTGAAATTATATATCAATCTATTTTCATTTGATCAAAGTTTGACTGATACTTAATCGAATAAATGACTTACTCATAATTAGGGTTTGGTTAAACAAGAACATATTGATATATTATTTGAGAAAAAAGACATATTGATATATAATTTTTTTTTAATAATGAAATAGTAAAAATAAAAATAAAATAGAGGTAATCATATCCAAAATCCATTTAGAGATTATTTGCTATATTTTCTTTATGTTCTCGTCGAAGTAGCATATATATTTTATCATTTTTCGAAATATATATTTCTTCTACAATTTTGATTTAGGAATAGTGAAAGATCAAAAAATGTCTTTACAAGAGGATTTATCAAGGATCGATACCGACATGGGACACGAGACATGACATTTTGACATGTTAATTCTAAAAAATATTAGATTTTGACATGTTAGGACATGTTTTGATATTAAATAATATTTTAATATATATTATATAGTTTACATTTAATACATATAATAGCCCATAATAAGTCACATAACTAATCAAATATTCAAATTTCATAACATAAATATAAAGTAAAAATAATTTTTCATACCTTGTTAATTTTTATATCAAATTCTATAACAGAAAGTATTTGATTTATAAATTAATTTTTCATGTTTAGTTAAAAAGATAAAATAAAACAAAATATGGATTCGTGTGAATGTTGACCGTGTGATGAAAAACATTGATCGATATCGAAGCATTAACTGCGTGCCTCAAAATGTTGATTGCATATCGAAATGTTCAAAATGTGTCGGTGTCCAACAAGTAAAATGACGGGTCCATGCTTCATAGTTTTTGAGCATTGCGACCGTTACCAATTGAGTATATTTTTTTTTTTGGTCTGTACCAATTGAGTATATTTTATTATTTCTGAATTCTTCTCACATATAATATTTTTTAAGGCTTGATCAACGTTGTCAATAGTAATTTATACGGTAAGAAAAAAATTATATGTTATAATCCTATAGTGAAAAGTAAAATACCAAATAAATAAATATATGATATCATGTAACAAGTATATGTATATTGAAAACCTTAGGTCAAAACAAAGAAATTATCATTAAATCATTAAAGTCAAATCATATCAATTAATCTTGAAATATTATAATAAAATCATATCAAATTTAACTTTATCTAATCAATTTACTGAATTTCATTCAAAATTTTAAACACCCTCCATAATTAGAGTTTCAAATCACATCCAGCAATTAAAAAATAAATAAAAAATCCTACCTCTAGTATGAAAAGGCCCATTTGATGGATAAGATATAATAGGAGAGTTGGATAAGAGTAAAAAAATGGAATGGTAAGCTCATATTTTATCCTATGTTTGTTGTGCATTAGATAAACAATTTGATAGGATAATATTAACCTATTTAGTGTTTGAAGTGAACCAGTCATGATATGATATGATATAAATTGACAATAATACCACTTTTTAGGGGATATAACATGATTTTTTAAAATTTAATTTTTAAACTACTTTTTTTTTACCTATTTAGACATTAGTTCTTATTTTAAATTATTGAAAAAATTATAAATCACAATTTTGAAGAAAATACATAAATAAATTACAAAAAAATTGAACAAAACAAATTATTCTCACCAAATAAACTTTTAAAAATAAAATTTTAAATTGATTGTTAATATTTTGGTGGCTAGTGACAATGGTTGGTGGTGGTGGCCGGCTAGTGCGGTGGGTGGCCGATTGAAGTGGTGGTGATGGTACTAGTGACAATTGTAGTGGCTGACTGATGATAATTGTGGTGGTTGTGAATGTCGGTGCCTAGCTATTGGTTGAGAGATATTGGTTGTGGCTAATGATAATTACATTGATTATGATGGAGGTTAGTGCAATGGTGGCAGTGGGTGTGGGCAGTGGAAGTAGTGGTAACACCGACAATGACCGATGGCAATTGTGGAACTGATTGATGGTGGTGATTGTTGGATTGGTTAGGGTGGTTGTAGTTAGAGACAATGGTGGTGGCTGATAGCTCATGATGATGGTAGGTGGTGATGATCGTGGTGATTGGTTGATGGATGATGGTGGCCATAGTGAATGATAGAGGTGGCCGATGGCCGGTGGCTAGTCATGGCAAAGGCTACCCTCACGTGCTCAACAAAGTTTATAAAGAAAGAGCATATGACTATATTTGAAATGAGAGGGGTGAGATATTTACTATTTTATTATATTTATTCCTAACCCAAATCTCCTTTAGGATCACTACCCATCTTGTTGGGACAGGTTAAAGTGAACTAACATGATAAACTTATCATATCCAATTGATTTATCAAATAATGAATATGATAGACTATCCGAAAATATAAGGACTATAAAGAAAGAAAGAAATAGGTTATAATATGGGTTTAGTGTTTGTCATTTTAAATGACATAAGTTATGTTATTTTAGGAGAGAGATAGACACATAAAAACGGAAATCATGGGAGAGAAAGTGGCTGGTTTTTTTTAATTTAAAATTCAATTTTTTTGTGTTTGTATCTCTCTTAAAATGACATAACTTTCTGTCATTTAAGATGACAAACACTTTTCCCAATATAATATACTTTTTGTTTACCACTTCAAATTATAATAAAAGCTCGAGAAGGATATCGCTTTTCCATTTAAAAATTTGCCAAATTTTTTAATTGATTTTTTTTCATTTATATCCTCGTTTAGAAAATTTAATTCAAATTTTAACCTTTAAACCTAAACTCCTTTTCTCTCACGGTTACCTCATTTTTTTTTTTTTTTATAACAAGTTACCTCATTTTTTTCCTCTTGATTTTGTACTCATAAACGATAAATGAAACAAGCCATTCCTTTCTTCTTCTAAGTTTTTGTGTTCTTTCTTCAATCACGCTTGGTCTTCCTCTTTCCCCTTCAGACTTACCATTGTTGTTCCCCACCCGTTTCCCTTTTGCGTAGTCCTTGCTGTCAGAAGGTGTACATTGCGGCCACCATTGTCCAATCAGTGTGACGATATTTAAAGTACTTTGTTCTTCCCCTTCCTCTCCTTTTTAGATTGGCTAATATTATTGTATGTGTTTTTTATCTTTGTTATATGCTAATTTTGGTTGTCAGCATTCAAAGGTGGATGCGTGCTTTAATTTCTGTCTTGACACTGCATTCTTTCAGCAGTTAGTTACATATCTTGTGTTCAATGTTTATTTATATACAAAAATACCATCTTTATTGTTATTTAATTGATGATAAGCAGCATATATGCTTGCTCTGTGATCTATGTATGTATATGTGTTTGATAAGCAGCATATATCTTCTGTTCAATGTCTTGACGCTGCATATATGCTTTTTTTGTACACGGGTACAAGATGAGAAACAATTATTTCTTTCAATAACTCTTCACCACTATTATTATCACCATCACCACTATCATTCTGACACGACCACTGCCACCATCGTCGCTGCCGTCGTTGTACCACCAATGTCATCGTCACCACGACGACGACGACGATGCCACCACCACCATCACCATAACCACGAACGACGATGTCATCGCCACCATCACCACCATGCCACCGTCATCATCATCACCACAACCACCACTACCATTACCGTCACCACCACCACCATCATTGTAGCCACTGCTGTCACCACCACCACCACGCCACACCACTACCATCACCACGATGTCACCACTTCCACCACCGTTACCAACCACTACTACCATCGTCGCAGTCACTGCTGTCACCACTACCACTGTCATCACCGTCACCAACCACTACCACTATCGCCGCAGCCATTGATGTCACCACCATGCCACCACTACTATGCCACCAACCACCGCCACCATTATCGTAGCCACCACCACCACCATTGCCGCAGTCACTGGCGTCACTACCACCACTGCCGCCACCACCACCACACCATATGGAACAAAAAGTTATGATTCAAAAAAAAAAATTATGCTTAATATGAATTATTTTTTATTATATTATTTATTGTGTTATCAAACGCAATTCTCATTCTCAGATTAAAAATAGAACATGTTATCAAACACATTTTTTTCTCAAAAACTATTCCGATGCACAAAAATAGAAAATAATTGTTTCTTTTCAGAAACAGTATAAGGGAACGGAACGATTGTCATACACACCCCAAGTATTGCTTGGGATCCTCCCTGGAACAATATCTAAGTCATTTTTAAAAAAATTGTCTATTTTTTATACGGCTTGGACTCATTGGAATATGGCTAATATTGGACCCTTCCATCATAACAAATAACTCTTTAGTTTTCTCTGACTATCTCACACGACTCTTTGGTTTTCTATGGCACGAGTGGGTTGACTCGTTTCCATTTGGTCCCATTTTTCTTAATAGATTAGCTTATAACTATAGAATTAGTCCACTTTAATCAGTCCACTTTTCTTCTTCTTCTTTTTCCTTTCATTTTGCTTGGCATTTCAACTGTTCTTCCTGCTCTGCGTGTTTTTTCCTCTTTTTCTTCCTTTCTCCGGCATTCAAATTGTTGTCCCCATTATGAAACTCAACATTCTAAGCAGAATCCTTCCTTCTTCTTTTCCTTTTTTATTTCTTGATTTTTTATACAATACATTGACTTGACTGAGGAAAAATGTATGATTAGGGTGAATGATGCTTGTTTTTCACGTTCATTTTGCACATTTTTCTGAATTTTGTTCTTCTTTAGTTATCGATAAATGTTAACATTTCTTTTGCATTCTTTTGTCAAATACCTTAATTGCTGATAGTTTATCAAACTTATGTGTATACTTTACGCCTTATTTTAATGCTTGAATAACATAAATTGCAGTTTATGGATAGCAAAGGAAGGCTTCTGCATAATTTTGAAATTTCACGAAAATAAAAACAAAGTGCGAAGTGGGATTCAATCACTACCAAAATCTTACTTGAAATTTGTATGGACGAGATTCGTACTACTGGAAAATCAGGAATTGGATTTAGAAATAAGAGATGGGAAGCTATACTTGATAAGTTTAATAAACGTGCTAATAAAAGTTATACTCAGAAGCAATTGAAGAATAGGATGGATAGTTTGAGGAGTGATTTGATTATATGGAAACAATTACTGGCCAAAGAAACGGGTTTGGGATGGAATCATGAGATGGGAACTATTGTAGCTGATGATGCATGGTGGGAAGCCAAGATTAAGGTAAGTATTCTAATTTCTAAATGTTTAGTTATTTCATATTTATTTGAAAATTTGGGTTTGTCCATAAGTTTCTTTCTATGATTGTGAAGGATAATGCAAAATATGCAAAGTTTCGATTTCAAGGACTGAAATTTCGTGAAGAATTGGAATGCATATTTGGAGTGACAATAACAAGTCAACATGCATGGCCACTAGCAATGGGTGTACCAATTGAAGATAATGCCATAAATGTAACTCGAGCTATGCCTAAGGAAATTGTTAAATATGGGGATGAAGAATTCAATCTCGATAAACATGTTAGCCCAGTGGTAAGCATGCAAAAGACATTGGAACAAATAAGCAATGACACAACTGAAGCTGCTGAAATGTCAGACAAATCTCAAGTCCGTGGACAGTTTTCCATTCCAAATTGCATTAAAATACTCAAAACTCTCAATGACGAGGGAAAACTGGATGATGAACAATTTTGCTATGCAGTAGAATTGCTTAGAGTGGACAAAAGTAGAATTATTATTATTATGTCATTGTCAGATTCAATTGGCAAGCTAGTGAATTGGATTTTATACAAGTATAAATTAAATCAAAACTCCCATAATTAGGTTAAGATTTGATTTCATGTTTGTTATTTTAACATTACACGTTGGACTTAATTCTCTATCTATTTTGCTTTTAGTTTTATGTTTAAACTATTGGTGTTTGAATGACTTTACTATTATCTATGTTTCTTATGTGTATACTTTGATGTGTTTGTAGTTATATTTATATTTATGTATTTCAATTACTATATACTTTTGGTGATGATATTAATTTTTGGGTTAATCTCTAAGTATAGCAGTTATGGTAAGCATGTCACATATATAATTATTCACTCTCCTTTTATGTGCAGTATAATGCCATTTTAAGCAGTTACCAACTTTTTCACTTCTGTTGGTCTCTATCATTTTATGCAAGCAATGACTGGAAGATAAAAATGACTTCTAATCAAACCAAAGCTTCTATGATAATTGTTAAAAAAGGAAATGTGCAAAGTTTTATCAAGAAATGAATGGATCATATATTACGAAATATGTAATGAAGCAAGGCAAGTGATTTAGATGCTCATTGGATGAAATTGGGTTCTAAAAACCTTCTGGGTGGAAGATACATAATGTTTAGGGTGGAATCAAATGTTGTGTTAAAACATCAAAACATGTTGGTGAGTAAGAGGTGATTTACATCCATCTAAAGAAATGATATCATTGAAGTCATTTGCTCTATTTATTTGGGCACAACGACATTTTTGGACACAACGACAAATTAAAATGTTAAAAATAAATTTGGAATAGATTAGAATATGAAGTTTGGTGAAGTGCTAGACACTTTATATTCATTGGTGAAGGAAATTGTGGCCTCTAGATTTTTAATCTACTGATTGAATATATTGGCTTTATTTTTATGGATGAATCTGTGCTAGCTATAGATAGATCGCATATTCTTGTTATTCCTCCTGTGAATGATCAAATTCACTTCAATGTCATGTTAGTGTGCAATTTTGACATGTTTTTCACTTTCGTTGCTGTTGTTTGGTCTTGAACTGCCCATAACATACATATTCTTTCATTTGTGCTTGAAGAAATAGAAAGTGTGTTTCCTTGCTCTCCTAAAAAATATAATACTTATGTTTTGATGTAACATTTCCAGTTTATACATTTATCCAGTTGTTTTTGAAATAATAAAAAAAATCTTTTAGTTTTCTAAGAAAGTATTATGCAGTGGATGTTGACATCGTAACATGAAAAAGGGTATCCAACACCGTATATGTATCCCATTCCTGATTTTAAAGGTTATAATACACCGCAAGGCTTACATGAAGTTTTCAACCATGCACATTCTTTTTTAAGAAATGTCATTGAAAGAAGATTGAAGTTGCAACAACATGTAGCACATCTTATGTGATATAAAGTCATTTTCATTGATCAAGCCTGAGAAGCTCATTGTTGCAACAATGATACTTAATTCGAAAGTGTGATATTGAATATGAGTAGCTTGACAAATGTGATCGTAACTCTAATCATATTCTTGATTATTAAGAAGAAAGTAATATTAATTAAAAACTAAATTAGTAGTTATACGAATAGAGTTTGCAATCATATATAACATATTAGAACTAGAACCACATTGATGAAAAATATAATTGTCTTATGAATATAAATCATGTTTTACCTTTAAATTATTTATTAAATTAAGCTAACCTGTTTTAACTTGCAATTTCTTATATTCACTTTCTTTATTCTTGGATTAAAATCAAATCAACATTAGTTGATAATGTTGATTTGATTTTAATCTAAAGATAAATGGTTGTAAGCAAAGATATCCTATAAATATAACCTTACCTATTTATAAATTATTTTTATATTATTATTTATAAGGGTGTGTAAATGAGTTGGGCCGAGTCAAGCCTATGAAAAATATTTTGAGTTTGGCTTGACCCATTAACTTGGTACAAGGCCACGAGCTAAATTTTAGGTTTGACTTGATTTGTTTATGAAAAATTAAAAGCTTATCTTAAGCTTGACTTAAATCATTTATAATTATAAAATGTATTTTTTCAAACCCGCATAAATCCAAATGTTAAGACTATAAATGCATCAAATTCTGTAACTGATCGAGGGAGGCAAGGGGTGACCAATAGTCAGAGAGCTTGTTTGTGAAACTGTGACCATGAGAGAATGTCAGTAGACAATAATAAAAAAAAAGTAGGGTTAATGATTCAATGACATAAAAATATATTATTTATGAGAAAAATATTTGTCCTTTTAAATGATGATCATTTTAGTTAAAATGAGTGTTTTTATTTAATATTTAAATTAAAGAAAATATCCTACTTTCTTCCCCCTTGATTTCCATTGTGCATCGCTTTCTATCAGTATAAACACTGTAATTTTGACTAAAATAACACAATTCTATGTCCTTTAAAATGACAAACACTAATCCATTATTTATTATAATAATATATCAGGCCAGCTCTAAGGGCTTATTTGCTAAACAAACTTTTTTTAAAACTTAAGCCTGTTCTATTTATTAAACAAGTCAGGCTAAGCTAAACTTAAAGCAAGTCAAGCTTTGGGCCCCGACAAATCACTTGGCCTATTTACACCGCTGTGAAGTTTTATTTATACAAATAGTTAATCTAATAATGTCGTCTGGGACACAGAAATTGATACTGAACTTATACAAAAGAAATAGTTAATCTAATAATGACGTAATTAAGATTGTTCCTGGTGCCAAAATTCCTGTTGATGGTGCTGTTATAAAGGGGAAAGGCAATGCAAATGAAAGTATGTTCACTGGGGAGACAAGACCTGAGGAATCATGGTATTTATTATTCATGCGGTGTGACCTTTAGTTGCAAGTATACTTCTATTTATTATAATTATGAAAGATATAAGCATTCCAATTATGAGCATCCTTATCACCGGTGTGGTAGGATGAAAGATAGGTGTAATTGAAAGTTAAAGAGATGTATGCACTGTGCTATGTGTTTACTAATGACTAAAATGTATAGGATTCTGGAGGTTGATAAGGGAGACATGTGACTCAAAGGCCTACTTTATATCAGCAACAAGTTTCATATGCAAACTATTCAAGTGCAGGGTTGCAATATCCTGTCATGCCAGAATGCAAAGCAACATGTTATCTGCCTTATGTTGATTCAATCATTCAACTGTTTCACCTGTGTTTGCGCCAGCCACATCAGAGAAAAGTTTCGCAAGCTTTATCACTGATATTCTCGTGGGTGGAGTTTCTGCTGCAGCGTCCAAGAGACCAAGACTGCAGTTTCTCCCTTGGGTGTTTGTAGTCCGGATTGGTTGATTTTGAAGCAAAAATTATCTAATCCAGTACCTTCGGTTTGATCATTTATTCATTTATTCGGTTTGGGATTTTTTTCCAATACAATCCAATTTTATTCGATTTGGATTGGATCAGTTTTCAGTTTTTCGAAAAATCAAAAATTTTAGCTATACAAATCACTAGCTATACCAAAATAAAGTCATTCAAAATTGTAAACCATTCGAAAATTCAAGTCTTTCAACTAAAACAAGTCTTAAAACTCATGAAGAGTTAAAATAGATTAATAGATAATAATAACTAAAACAAACCGATCTAATTCAATTAAAATATGTGATTTTTTCAGGTTAATTCGGTTATCAGTTTTTCAGTTCGGTCACCGCAGTTCGTATCGGTTGATGAACACCCCTAGTTTCTCCTATCCTAAAAGCTTAAGCTGGGTGGGATTACCTTAATTGTTTTTGTACTTCTCTAACATGCTCTATTAGTACGCTCCCTCACACGAGAGTCAGTGAGCTTGAAGGATGGATAATACACAAACCCATATAATTGTACTTAATTAATTATTAATTAATTGGGCAGTGAGAATTGAACTCGTAACACCGAGGCTCTGATAAAATGTAAAGAATCAATTCAACCAAAAAACTTAATTAAGCTAATAAGTGAAACTACCTTAATGATTTTTATACTTCTTTAACATTATGATTCAAAATCAAGATGAGATGATTAAGAGCCTGTTTGATAAGTGTTTTGTAAAATAATTTTTTGTTTTTAAAAATAAAAAAACTTGCTTGGTAATAGGTGTTGTGTTCATCTCTTCTTAAGTTTTTAAATCAAGAATTAGAGAACATCCATTAGGTGTTTTGGTTTTGTTTTTTAATTCTCTGTTTCCGAAACAAGAAAAACACGGAGAACTATTTGTTTTCATTAATGGCAAAACTATAAATAAGAAAATATTAGAAATCCCAGCAAAAATAAATTTGATTAGAGTAGATGAAAAGCTAGATGGAACTCAGAAGGTTATGAAGATTGGTGCAAAGTTGTTGAATAACAAGAGCGAAACCTCGTGAAACCTTGCTCCGGAGGAATCTGCATCTTGGCTTGCCTCGCTCCCATTTTCAGCTTTAGAAGCCGGTAAAAGTTCAGGGTGCTTCAGAGTTGCTCTCAAATTAGTCATTTTCTCAACAAAAAAGATTCAAAATCGAAATATCATAATTGAAAGGAATAGAATGGATGTTGCTAATCTTTTAAATCCAGCAAAAATACTTTTTTTCTATGAACCCTCTTCCACCTCCATCGATAGCTTGTCTCAGAATCTTCACACAAAAAAAATCATCTTGGCTGTTGAGGTTTTTTTTTTTTTTTGGTAATCGGCTCTTGAGGTTTTTACATATAGTTAAAGAAATTATTAAGGTAAGTTAAAAAAACAAAAGTTAATAATCAAATGAGTTTTTATTTTTATTTTTTTGTTTTAAAAACATGTTCTTAAAACAAATTTTCAAACAGATTTTTTTTTGTTTTTTAACTTTTATAATTCTTTTCAAAACAAGTTTACCCAACAGATTTTTTTTATTCTTTTATTCTGAAAATCAATTATTAAAAACTATTTTACAAAACAATTTTAAGAACATAAAAATCAAAACACAATCAAACAGACCCTAAGTGCCCATTTAGATGAGCTTCCAAAAAAGTACTTTTTATACCTTGCTTATTTTAGTAGTATTTTTTACAAAAGCTAAAGTTATTTAGATTTTTAAAAATAATATTTGATTTTTGAAAAAAAATATTTGACTTTTGACTTCTACTTTTTTTAGAAACTAAAATTTTTAGTTTCTAAAAAGATAAATTTTTAGCTTTTTTTATGACTTTTACTTTTTTTAAAAGTAAGTGTCCAAACAGACTTTTTTTCATAAGTGTTTTTCTTCCAGAATAAAAAACAATTTTTTTTTTTAAAAGTCTATCCAAATGGACCCTAAGGCTTGTCGGCTCTCTAAACCCTACAAGGTAATTGGAGAATGTTTTGGTAGAAGGAGGGATTCATTTCTTCGTGGAGACTGCTAGTGTTATCCGTTAATTCAATGTTGCTACTTACAGGGGAAAATAACCTCTCTTTTTGTTTAAATCATGCATAAAATATTTTTTATTTATATTTAGTTAGCTTTATTAGTTTATTCTCTTGCCTTCCCCTTTACCCTGCTCTAAATTACTCTTTGTTGAAATGAGATAATATTTGTTGAGTTGTATAGTTGTTGGAATTTTAATCATTGATTATACAATTACATAATCATAGGAGATTTGTATTAAATAGATTAATTTTCTTATTTGCAGTTGATTGACATAATCATAGGAGTTTTGTATTAAATAGAAATAGTAATAGGTTATTTCATTTCCTTATTCATAGCTGATTGACAGCTTATTTGTAATGGACCTAGAGTCCTTATTTATGCATATAATTATCTCAGTAGAGGAAGAATAAACACGCAGAAATATTCATAATATGGCATAATTGTTTTGACATGGTATCAGAGCTTCAGTGACCACGAGGTCACGAGTTTGATCCTCACCAAAGCACAAGACAGACCAAGAATGGGCTTGTGCAGCACAAGGCAGACCAATAATGGGCTTGTGTCATATCCACGCTTCAACCCCAAAGGGCTATTGCGTGAGAAGTGTGTTAGAGAATATAATATAAATCATTAAAAGACCCTCACCCAACACCTTAAGGTTTTGGGTTGAATTGATTCTTAACATGGTATCAAAGCATTTCTGATCCATGAACCTATTTTTATTAAACCTTCCACATCGTATTGTTCAATTTGCCTGACTCAATTTTTTTTTTGTTACCCATTTCGAATTTCTATTTTCCCATGAACAATCCCAAATCCTCTTCTGAATCTTCAACCCCGTATTTTTTCAATAAACGTTCCCGGAAGAAAATACCTGCCAAAGCCATGGTCATTGTCTCCGCTAGGGATGCTCCTGTCCCTGCTGCTAATTTTACTCAATCTGGTATTTTGGGTAAGTCTCTTGCTTTCTATACATTGTTTAGGAATAATATTTGGATAATTGATATAGGTGCTTCTGATCATATGATTAAAGATTCTTCCAAGTTGTTCAATCTCTGTAATTCTTCACAATCCGTTATTTCCACTACCAATGGGGGTACCTCAAAAATTACTGGTCAAGGATCCTTAACCCTTTCTGATAGCTTATTTCTAGACTCTGTGTTGGTTGTACCCTCTCTTGAATACAATTTACTCTCTATGAGCCAATTAACTTCAAAGCTTAACTGTTCAGTAACTTTTTCCCCTCTCACTGTATTTTTCAGGACATCCCCACTCTGACTACTCTTGGTTATGGTGTTAGACGTGGCCAGCTTTACTTCTTGGAGGTCCCTGATCCTAGCCATCCTTCTTTGGCTACTACATGTGCAACAAATGGTCCAGAACAGTCCCGTGCTACCATTTGGCTTTGGCATCGAAGACTTGGTCACCTTTCCTTTAGTTATCTGAAAAAGTTATTTCCTTGGTTATTTTCCCATTTGAATAATGCTGATTTCAAATGCAGCACTTGTGAATTGGCCAAGAGTCACAGAGTTCCTTATTTTCCTAGTACTAATAAAAGTTCTATTCCATTTCAAGTTGTTCATTATGATGTTTAGGGCCCTGCAAAGGTGCATTCTTTCTCAAAATCTTACTGTTATGTGACTTTTATTGATGAATGTACCCGAATGACTTGGTTGTCACTATTAAGACACAAAAGTGATGTCTTTAATGCCTTCAAAAAATTTTATAGCATGGTCCAAACCCAATATCAGTCTAAGGTTCAAATTCTACAATCTGATAATGGCAGGGAATATTTAGATGGCCGCTTTATTGATTTCTTAAGCACACAGGGGATCCGACACCAAACCTCTTGCCCTTATACACCCCAACAGAACGGCCTAGCTGAACGAAAAAATAGACAACTACTAGAAGTGGTTCGTGCCTCCCTTTTTGGTATGAATTTGCCTAAAACATATTGGGGTGAAGCATTATGTCTGCTGCCTACCTCATCAACCGTATTCCATCTAGCGCCCTTCACTTTAAAACTCCACAACAGACTCTGGAATCTTATTTCTCCATTCCTCACATTCCCAACCTTGAGCCTCGTGTTTTTGGGTGCACGGTGTATGTCCATATCTGTAAGGTATTACGAAACAAATTGGATCCTTGTGCTAAAAAATGTGTATTTGTGGGTTACTCTGATGTACAAAAAGGTTACAGGTGTTATGATCCTGTTCTCCATAAAATGCATGTCACCATGGACGTGTCTTTTCAAGAATTGGAACCATATTATTCAGGGGGAGATTCTGTTACTTCTTCTCACGGGGAGATACCTACTACTGGAGAAGAAATTACAACTCTTCAACACACTCCTGAACCGGATGTTACCCGTCCCATGAATGATTTTGCTACGCGTCTAACACCTATAACTGAGGCATCGTCCCTAGATGTTCCTGAATCCATACCTGAGGTAAACACTAATCTTACTCCTATTTCTTCAAATGGACTTTCTATTACTAGCATAGATGGTCCCATCTTACCTGTTAGAGTGTCACAAAGACCAAATAAAGGTGTACCAAAATAGCTTTATGAACTAGATCCAAACTTTAAGGTCAAATACCCTATCGGTAACTATATGTCCAATCATAGGTTGTCAGAATCATATATTGCATCTGTTAATCAATTGTCTAGTATATTTGTTCCTAACAATGTGCAGGATGCTTTGGATGATCCAAATTGGAAGGAAGCCATGAATGTAGAAATGAAGGCCTTACAAAAAAACTCAACGTGGGACCTGGTTCCTTTACCAACCGGGAAGAAACCAATTGGATGCAAATGAGTGTTTACTGTGAAGCTTAAAGAAGATGGCATCGTTGACAGATATAAAGCCAGATTAGTTGCTAAGGGATACGCACAAAAATACGGAGTTGATTACCAAGATACATTTGCACCAGTAGCAAAACTGAACACAATTAGTGTTCTGATTTCTATAGCAGCTAACAGGGAGTAGCCACTCAAGCAATTTGATTTAAAGATTGCATTTTTAAATGGAGACTTAGAAGAAGAAGTATATATGGAAATTCCACCAGGCGCCAAACATGCCAACTTGAAGGGAAATGAAGTGTGTAGATTAAAAAAAGCACTATACGGCCTCAAGCAATCACCTAGAGCTTGGTTTGGCAGATTCTCTCTAGTCATGAAGAAGTTTGGATACAAACAAAGTAATGCAGACCACACCCTATTCATAAAACATAATGGAGGAAAGGTAACAGTGTTAATAGTGTATGTTGATGATATGGTTTTGACTGGTGATGATTTATTTGAAATAGAGTTATTGGAAATACATTTAGCAAATGAGTTTGAAATGAAAGATCTAGGATCATTAAAGTACTTTCTTGGAATTGAAATTGCTAGATCAAATCAGGGAATTTTTTTGTCACAAAAAAGTACATTTTAGATCTACTTGCAGAAACAGGAATGACAACATGTAAACCAGCAGAAACACCAATTGAAATGAATCATGTATTGTGTTTATATCCTGATCAAGTACAGACTGATGTTGGCAGATATGAAAGGCTAGTAGGGAGGCTAATTTATTTATCACATACTAGTCCAGACATTCCTTATGCAGTTAGTGTTGTGAGCAGATTTATGCACAACCCAAGTGAGGATCACATGGCTTCTGTGTATCGAATATTGAGGTATTTAAAAGGGTGTCCAGGGAAAGGTCTGCTTTACTCAAAAAATAATAGTCCCGGAATTAAAGGCTACACAGATTCATATTGGGCTGGAGATAAAACTACCAGACAATTAACTTCGGGTTATTTTACTTTTGTTGAAGGCAATCTAGTTACTTGGAAGAGTAAGAAGCAGAAAGTTGTGGCTAGATCGAGTGCAGAAGCAGAGTTTAGAGGAATGACACATGGAGTGTGTGAATTGTTGTGGATTAAGAGCATCCTACAAGACTTAAGAATCTGCTATAATCAGCCTATGGAGTTACATTCTAATAATAAAGCTGCTATTGAAATTGCCCATAATCCAGTTCAACATGATAGAACCAAACATGTAGAAGTGGATAGGTATTTTATCAAGGAAAATCTAGATCAAAAAATTATTCAATTTCCCTACATCAAATCTGAAGATCAGTTAGCCGACATCTTGATAAAGGTTGTATCAGGAAAAGTGTTTGAAGAATCAATTAGCAAGTTGGGCATGATTGATATCTATGCACCAACTTGAGGGGGAGTGTAGAAATGAGATAATATTTGTTGAGTTGTACAGTTGTTGGAATTTTAATAATTAATTACACAATTACATAATCATAGAAGATTTGTATTAAGTAGATTAATTTTCTTATTTGCAGTTAATTGATTGACATAATCATAAGAGTTTTGTATTAAATAGAAATACTAATAAGTTATTTCATTTCCTTATTCATAGTTGATTGACAGCTAATTTGTAATGGACTTAGAGTCCTCATTTATGTATATAATTACCCCAGTAGAGAAGAAGAATAAACACGCAAAAATATTCATAATATGACACCATTGTTTTGACACTCTTAATTGACAACATGTTCCAAAATGTCACGGGGTTAATTATCCATTGAATAATATTTGATCATTGTAAGAAAGAGTATAATAAAATTATTAAAAAAAAATTCAGGAAATATTCCTAGAATAAAGACCACGAAGCACTGATGTGGATTCATGTCAGGCCGTTTTCTCTTTAAATGTCATTGGACATGTGATGTGCCATGCCTATGTAAACGACATCATGAGGCCTCTCCTTTTTGAACAAGCAGTGAATCTTTTGAGTTTGGTATTAATGCTGAGTGTATTGTGGGTTCTTTAGCGTTGCAGACAAAAGGAATATTAAGGGTTTATAATTATAATGATACTTTTCGTTCTTCACTTCACTTGCACGCCAGGTTTTTGTATCATTCGCTTCTCAATTATGTTATGTCTGATTCCCTCACATGCCTGACAGCCTTTTGCATTTGTTCCTTCTCAGATGTTTGCTTGCCTAGTTTATCTAAAGAGAGAGGATGGAGAAAGATGTGCTTTGCTTACTAGAGCTATCATCTACTAAGCTGCTATTCTAACCAATTACTCAAGTTGACACTGTTGATCATAACTTTTTACACAAACAAGTAAATTACTCGTGCGATGCTCGGCGGAAAGAACGAAATATTTGTAGCCGTCATAATTAATTCTCGCATCGGTAAATCAATACATACATTTTGCTATCAAATACTGTTGATCATAACTTTTTACACAAATATATCTGATTCAGAAAATTATATTGGGGGTGTCTCCTCTTGAGCTATCTACGCTAAAGTAATTTGCTAAATAATATTTTTATTAACAGAGTAGTATTTCTAATTTTTATATTAACTTGGTTTTATAATTTTAACATTATTAAAAAACAATGTAATTATACAAATTGTGAATACGAAATATGAAGTCACAAACACATAAATAATTTCCCGTCTTAATTTAAGCAGGTATGTGTTTTTCTTAAATCCTAGAATACCTCTTTATATATTTTCTTTTGGTGAAAGAAATAATAATAATAATAATAACAATAAAAGGTCACTCTAACATTGTGGGTAAAAGTGTTAATGACAATTTCCTAGAATACCTTTTTACACACGACATTCCGATACGTTAATTTTAAAAAATGTTAAATTTCAACACGTCAGGACACATTTTGATATTAAATAATATTTTAAATTTATGTAGTGCATATTATATTTAATATTCAATAATTTATCATAAAATAAAGCTAAACTTATAATACCTAACAATTTTGCAAATAAATATAAAATATCATAAATATTTATATTAAACTCAATAAAATAGTAGTCGTAATTCAAAAAATCTAATAGTTGGAACCAAAAATGCAACGCAACACAACTTTTAAATTCTTTTTCAAAAAATCTAATAGTTGAAACCAAAAATGCAACGCAACACAACTTTTAAATTCTTTTTTAAGTCTCTACAATATTGTTGGAGTGTCGAAAAGTGTCAAATACGACACGTTATAATTTTTGAAGTATCCGAGTATCACATAAAAAAGTGCTAATTTCCTAGAGTGCATTTCCAAAACTTATCTTTGTTAACAATATTTTATAACAAAATAATGCCATTATTTGGTTAAAAAGTATAGTTAGTCAAATTATATTTTCAATTTGACAAGATCGTGAGATTTTGATTTATTATATATTTCGAAAACGAAGTAATTTTAGTGAGTTCTAACATTATAAATATTCAAATTATAATTTAGAAATGCAATGCTGCTATCTCCATTAAATAAATAAAAAATCCGCTATTGTTAATTATAGATAATTCCTTCATTTATAGTACTTTTTTTAAGTAAGTTTTTTTTTTTTTTTTTTGGTAAGTCATTTATAATACTTCTGGTATTTCACGTATTGTCTCATTTATGATTTATATAAGATACTTTAATAAGGCTAACATGCTTCATCTGTATGATAAGCTGTATTTTCATGATAATGGCTTGGCACGATAGGAAATAGGAATAGAGCAAAATTATTTTATTTCATTAAAATAGAAAGTAGGCATAGATTTTGTCGTATGTTGATTCCTAACAAACCATAACTGATACCAACTTCATCGGATCAGTTTTGTTTGGTCACCCCTCTTCAACCACAATCACCACTCAGGGGATTCATTTTCTAAACACGGGCCAACCACTATGGTTGTCCCTATCAAGAACCCAAGAATTTGGTGGAACTCCATTCCATCTCATTTTTCTTATGATCTTTTCAATGTTAAAAATCATACGAAAGCTACTTCAACCCATTTCTCTTTGATGTCACTTATATAGTAAAAAAAAATTTAAGTTGATTTCACTTAATTTTCCTCCATGTAATTTACAAAATACCAATTATCATAATTTTTCTTCCTCATCAAAATCAATTATTTATAAGTTTCATGAGCTAGAATATTTTATTATAACTTTTTTTCAACTAGCAATCCACTGTCATTCTAATCACTGCTGGATCAAACTTTTTAACAATTTTATTCTCTTTCTTTAACAAACTTTTTGTTGAAAAATTTGATCAAACAATAATTAAAGTGATAATGAATTGGTATTAGAAAAAAATAATAGTATAAATATCATACGTTTCAAATATTAAATTATGAGGCAGAATATACTTGTCACCAAAAAAGTTTACAACAACCAATCTAATCACCGTTGGTTTTCGTCAATCTAACGATTATAATTTATTGGAAATAATTGGGTTGTATTTAGATTGACAGAAATCAAAGATGATTAGATTCATGGTAAATGTTATAAACTTATGCAAAACTATAATAAAACTTATGCAAAACTAATGTTTTCCTAATCAAAATTTGCACACAAAAAATTATTTTCACTTTTCAGAAAATTAATTGCACAAACGAAAAAAAAATTACAATTTCTGAAAATAAAAAGCTTCTCTTAATTGTTTGGCCTTTTATTAGCGGGTGAAAAAAATGAAAATAAAAAAATCTGTAAAGGTTGGAGAACAGGTGCGATGCAGCTGATCATGGTCTATCTAACGGAGTTGGCGTGTTGGTGAAACCAGCTTCAATGCAGTCAGTGCGTAAAGGCAGAGAGAGAAAGAGAGTGAGTGAGAGAGACAGAGAGAGAGAGAGAGAAGAGAGTGAGTGAGTTACAAAACGAAGAGTGACAAAGCCATTTCGCCATTTTCATTTTTCACTCGTCTCGCAGCAAAAGCGAGAAAGGTTTAGGTCAGTTCTTTGAATTCCATCCTTCAATCGTTCTAATCCAATCCTTCTCTCTCTGATTCTTAATTTCATTCCATTTTTTTAAAAATCAATTATCATTGTTGATCTTCACAGTTTACGCTTTTCTGGTTTCGATCCGTACATTTTCCCCTGGCGTTACGATCACCGGAGCTGCGTGACTTTTCGACCTCGATAACGCACTCTATGTGATTCCTTGCGTTTTGAGGTTGCTTCCGTCTAACCAGGTACTCTACTCCTTCGGTTTGTGGCTTGTTTGGTTTCCGAAAAAAAAAAAAAAAACCTAATGGATTTGGAGTTTGATGATGAATACACTGTCATTGCGTTGCTTGAATCTTCATAGGCTAAAGATAAATCGTAGGTTCGGATGCGAGGACAATTTTCCTTTCTCTCGTTTGTTTTTTTCTTCATTTGCTTCGATGCGAAAATATCCTCATTATTGAATCTTTGTTTATTCCTGAGAGATCTCAGAATTTTTTTATTTTTTTTAAACTTTTATGCGATCTTAGGCTGCAATTTTCTGATTAGCCGATCAGAAACACATTTTGATATAGTCGTATGGACTTATTAGAATACTAAGGATGATTTTTGTCGATAGCTGGCTAAAATATTGCGAGCTTTGGTACTAAAGCCTTTTCATATATGTATACATACATATTTCACTTCAACAATAAGTTCTCAAGGTTCTTGATTCTTGATGTAAAATGCTAGATTAGTCATGCTGGATTATTCCTTCTTTTAGAATGCATGGATTTAAGCAATAACTAAACTAAATTAAAACAGCCTTGGCGGAATTGATGACATTTTTGTTCACAACATCTGTGTGAATTTTACTTTTTGCAGGTTCACATTTTAGGAGTAGCTGAATGGTAGGAGGTGAATGGTCTAGCGTTAATTACTTCAACTTTAGTTGAAGGATTTGCCTTGGTGAATCTGTGAAGATTGAAGAATTGATTTGTATATGTATTGATGTTTGTGTTGAAGCTTTTATATTTTGTTGATTGTCTGCATCATTGTCTTTGCACTGATTCTTGTAATTTGATGTGAATTCACTATGCAGATTACTTGTCTGGCAGAAAGGATTCAAAATGAGTTGGAACCCACACATGGATGTCCATTACAATAACATCAGCTATCCCTACAATACAGCAGGAAGCTTTATTGAATATTTTGAAGGTCTCACCTACGAACATGTCAACTTCATTTTTTCCGGTGCATCACATGCTCAGGTGCATGCAAAGATTGTCTTCTATATTCTGTTAAAGATATTTGATGCTTTGGATAGACAGAATTATTCCACTTATTTTCTTTGTTTCCTTAATGTATATCTGTTGGAAAGACTGTTCTGTGTTTCACTATTTTATCTGTAACTTTTTTGTTTTTGTTTTGATATTAATGGAAGGCTAGTAGAAAGATTCATAATATTCAAGTAAAAACAAAAAGTTCCATTTATATATGCAGGAGAGTTCATACCCTTCAAATTCAAGCTTTTACAAGTTTGGACTCTCTGAACCTGAGAGTACTTCATACTATCGTTACAGTCATGGTTATGAGGTAAATCATCATGAACCACTGGTAGATGAATATAGGAGGCCTTCAGAAAACTCATCGACAATCAACGAACAGACGGCAGCAGTAAGTACAGAATGGGGAGAAGGAGGAAACACTGCCACACAAGAGAATTCTATTGAATGTATGTTCTTGAGTTTCATCTGAAGATAATTTTCATTAATATACAAGGGCCTTAAATTACACTCTGCAATTAAAACAACAAATGACATGTCCTGCACATTGTAATTAATTAATTACAATTTAGAAATATTTGGGTGGTGAAATGCAGTCTTGGGTATGTGTTAAGTTTCTTAAAAGTGAGTTGCTGCTCACCTCACACTGCTACCATTTTAGACAAAATATTCTTGATTCCTTCATGAGCATCAGGATGTATGACAAACTGCTATTGGAGCGTGAAGTATCTGGTAAACTTATTAATTCTCAGATGTAATTTTCAGATTACATCTTCCTGGACATGAAAGAGTCTAATTTAACTTACCTGCTGAATTACAGATGTATTGGTTCGTAATGAAGAAGTGTACTTGTTGATATTAATACACTTATCTCATTGCCATGATCTTGAGCATTTTTTATAATCCTTATGGTTTGCTGTAATTTAGCTGATCTTTCTGAATCTAGACAATGGGTATTTCTCTTAATTTTAGACAACTTTTTTAATTTCACTTTCTGTCCACACCTCTTCATTAATCTTTATCCTGTTCTTTTATAAGAAGGAAATAAAGCTGAAATTACCAAAAGGGGGTTGGTTCAAGTGGTATATGCTTGATTCCGCTTAAGCAAGGTCTTGGGTTCAAGTCATTGCGAATGCAAAAAAATTCTCTTTGGGAGATCTAGCCCCACAATGATGTGGATGTTCCTGGCTCAAACAAGATTGCCTTCCATAGAGGACACCTGTGGTTTATCCAAAAAAATAAAGCTGAAATTTATAAGTATTCATTTATAAGTTGTATGGAAAAATAGACTTGGATCCTCCCTGATGCTTTGTTCAACTTCTGAAAGAGAGAAACAGAGAGTGAAGAATTAGTTAAATGAGTAGTCCCACTTAGGTAGGCCATCCATATACAGCAGCCTTTGCCCATCTCAAATCTTGTAGGACTCTTTACAAGTTTATTCGTAAAGAGAAAAAGTAGTAGATTCTGCTGTGATCTCATCATTTAGATCTATCCAAACCATAGTAGTTAATTGCGCCGCAATAGCACCGCGAGCCGCACCGTATAGGTGTTGCGGTGCCTCGCCGCAAAAAACCGCGCCGCGCCGCATCGGAATGCAATAGCGGCCATTGCGATCGCATTTGTGGCCATATTGCTGTCATAAGGCAAAATGTCAATTTTGTTCCAAATTTACATGTGTAACAGAAAAAATTTAAGGGTTTTTTAATCTATCCGTGTCTCTCTCTGTCATTTTTGCTATCTCTGCCTTTAAAAAATGTTTCTTTTTGTCATTATTTCTTTCATATATCTATTCTGCTATTTTCGCAACCGCAACCCGCTATACCGCTATAGCGTTTTTCGGGGTTGGCCGCGACATGCCGCAATCCACATTTGATAACTATGATCCAAACCCCCTTTTGCTGAGCTGTCATTTGATAGTTTTGAGTATTTTTACCTTACGTATAAAATGTTTGCTCACAGTTTAAACAACTTTGTCTCTTTTCTTTCAGGTCCACGAAGACATCATAGTAATTCCAATGATTATCAGGTATTTGCTTTCAAAAGTCTGGTGCACGAAATTGTTAAATGCTATGAATATCTGAGAAGCTTTTACATTTACCTTTAGCCGTTCATCCGTGAGAAGCACAATAAATGATTATCTAAGACATTTTTCCAATAAATGATTATCTAAGACATTTTTCTAAGTTTTACAGGTCATTTGGCAAGACAATATTGATCCCGACAACATGACCTATGAGGTAGGATTGAGAGTCTTTGATTCTTTCTCTTTCTAGGCATTATATAGGGCTTCCTTAAAGTACAGCTATTATATATTTGATTTCCTTAGAGTCAATCTTCTAGATATATAAAATAGTTAATCTAGTAATAATTTGATTAAGGGATGGTAACTCCTTTATTTCTCTGTTTTTGTTTGTCTTATGCTTCACTTTTCTTCCTTGTACTTGTACACATTATTCTGCATGTAGATAGATATTCTTGAAAAATATTGTTTGGCCAAAACATTTCATAAAATTCTTATAGTGCATTATATGTTGAAGGAACCAGAAAATTATATTAAAGTAAAATAATGGAGACAAATTCCTTACAAACACTAATTGCAGAAAAATAAACCTAAAGATCCTTATCTCATCCTTTGAACCAACACACCTAGGTTCCAAGAGATCCCTAATTCCCCCAAATATTCACTTAATTCATGCCTACCTCATTACACACACTCCCCCTCCTTTTATTCTTTTCTTTAAGAACATTCTAGAACAATTCCCTAACTAACTAACTAATCATCTCACTTGCAGGCCCATCATATGTCCTTATGAGCTAGAGCTAGATTGCATTTCATATTTTAACTGCAATTGGTAAAATCCTTAATGTTGCATCTTGTAACGCCCGGCCGCTTCAAGGATTAATGACTATCCCCACAAACTAACACGAGACTTTTCAACGTGCTTTGTTCTCACTCACACTTTTTGAGAAAACTTCCCAGGAGGTCACTCATCCCAGAATTGTTCCAAATTAAGCATGCTTAACTATGGAGTTCTTCTGTTCCGCGCTACTGAAAAGTAGATGCATCTTGTTAGTGTAGGTAGTACCAATTAATTTTTGTAAGTTATCCCCAACCGTACAGTCTCATACCCGCACAGTCCCTGGAATCCCTCTCTTTCGGATGTTTATTCGATTCATTCATGTATCTTCCAGCTGCAAGATTTGGCATGAGCCGCTTATTGTCCGTGTCTCTTTTGCACCGGCGATCACTCTCTGCCCTTGCTAGCTCTTAGGATGTTACACATATACTACTGGTTTGTTAGTTTCCAGGAAAAGAAAAGGCTCAATTACATGTTTGGTCCCTCTATTGTGACCAATGTACGATTTTGATCTCCTAATAAATTTTTGGAGCAACTAAATCTCCTAATTTTCGTAATTGTAAAAATCAGGTTCCTTCTTCACTTTGTCATACAATTACTATCAGAAGTTGGTAACGTGGCTAACAATTTAACTGTGGCATGATACTTTACTAGAATAAAGCATCTTAATGGACTCACTAGTGACTCTAGTTTATTTAAATCCATCATTTTATTATATTTAAGTACAACATTTTATATTTAATCTTTTTATATTGGGAAATTTAAATAGATTAAAGTCACTAGTAGGTCCATTAAAACACCAACTCAGTAAAGTGTCATGCCACATATGTAAATTGTTGGCCACATCACTAACTTCTCTCAATAATTAAATGGAAGACTAAAGAATGGACCACATTTTTTAAATTAGAAAAGTTGGGGGATTTGATTGCTGTAAAAAATTATTTGGGGCTGAAATTGCACATTGGCCAATCAAAAGTGCAATTAACCTAACAAGAAAAGTTAATAAAGAAACATTTATGTTAGAAAATTGTCTCATTGGTGCAAATGTGTTTTTCAATTAAATGTGTGGCTGTTGGTAGCTATGTTGCACCGACACAGACACGGGACACGACACGACACGACAAGACATTCTGAGACATAAATTCTAAAAAATGTTAGATTCTACACGTTATGACACATTTTGATATTAAATAATATTTTCAATTTATGTAGTGTATATTATATTTAATATTCAATAATTTAACAAAAAAATAGAGCTAAACTTAAAATACACTTTAATTTTGTAAAGAAACATAAGATATCCCAAATATTTATATTAAACTCAATAAAATGATAAGCGTAATTCAACGAATTTAGTAGTTCGAACTAAAAACGCAACGTAATTTTTGGGTTGAGACATGGTGTCGGATCCACTTACTACGGTTGGTGTAGCCTTAGCCTATTGGTGGTGGCCCCCCGCCACGGGCTTCCCCTGGACCCGCTTGACACTGGAGTTTGAGGGAACGAATTTCCCAACAGTGGTATCAGAGCCGGATTGGGCTCGAGCTAGCCTAATGATTGGCTAGGAGGCGGGTCGAGTACTTTGCGCTTCGGGTACTCGGTTGAGGGGGAGCATACCAATGGTGGGTTTCACACTTGAGGGGGAGATTGTTGAGATATTCAAGTGTGATGAGTCCCACATTGGTTGGTAATGAGCTAAGTGAAGAGTATATAAGTGAAAGGACCCATGAACCCAATGCCTTAAGGTTTTGGGTTGAGACATGGTGTCGGATCCACTTGCTACGGTTGGTGTAGCCTTAGCCTATTGGTGGTGGCCCCCCGCCACGGGCTTCCCCTGGACCCGCTTGACATTGGAGTTTGAGGGAACGAATTTCCCAACAGAATGTTGCACCGACACAGACACGGGACACGACACCACAAGACATTCTGACACATAAATTCTAAAAAATGTTAGATTCTACACATTATGACACATTTTGATATTAAATAATATTTTCAATTTATGTAGTGTATATTATATTTAATATTCAATAATTTAACAAAAAAATAGAGCTAAACTTAAAATACACTTTAATTTTGTAAAGAAACATAAGATATCCCAAATATTTATATTAAACTCAATAAAATGATAAGCGTAATCCAACGAATTTAGTAGTTCGAACTAAAAACGCAACGTAACTTTTGAACCTTTTTTTGAGTCTCTGCAACACGTGTTGGAGTGTCGGGGAGTGTCAAAAAGTATCGGACACGACACTTCAAATGTCAGTGCATCATAGGTTGGTAGTGTGATTTCAAATCCTTATAGTTAAGTGAAGATCTCTATAATCATCAATTATCAAAAGGTGAAAGTACAGACTTCTTGTATTTGAGTTGATTCTTTTGCCATTTCCCGACATTAATATTGTATTATTTATTGCAGGAACTACTTGAATTAGGTGAGGCTGTTGGAACTCAAAGCCGTGGTCTCACCCAAGAACAGATCTCCTTGCTTCCAGTTTCAAAGTACAAGGGTGGTTTCTTCTTGAGGAAGAAGTCACGGGATGAGAGGTAATATTTGGGTTTTTGGACTCTCTAATTTAATGCTTTTGTTGCTTTTCTTCCTCATCCACCCTTTATATATATTTTATTTTTCACGTGTCTAGCCTTCGCAATCCTTGTTTCTGCATTTACTTCATCAACTCTACTTCTTGGTTGACTAATTGTTATGAAACAATTCTACTTTCTTCCGGGTCCGAATTGATCTCAAGAGATTATAGATTGCTATTATTAAAGCTTATTCTTTGGGCTAATTTTAGTCAGAGTGATCTATCTTCTATCTCTGCCCAATTACTTCTTTGTGTAGCCTACATAGAATGTATTGAGGTAATGAACGATAAGGTGCAGGTCTCACATGAAGAGTATATATAAATTAGAAGTGGATAGAGGCAGTTAAATTATTGTGAACATAAAAATGCTTAGGTTATTAATGAATAAATTTACCATCAATTGTAGGCCTAAAATCTATTACATTCTGTCTCACATAATCTTTAAATAAGAACAAAATGCGTAGAATCAAATGAATAAAGTTTAGGATTTTGTGTCACTTTTCTTACCTTACATAATATAATCTGGAGCTGGAAAAGGTCCAGATGGGTATTGCTCTTAAAAACCCTGGGTATTTCTGTTGCGAGCTTTTAAGTTAAAACTTAGTTCATTGCATCTATTGTTTTTATGGTGGAGGAGCAAGTATTTGGATCTTGCCTCCTTGATCTATTGATCTGACTCGTCTTCTTGTTTAGATGTGTGATTTGCCAGATGGAATATAAAAGGGGGGACAAGCGGATCACTTTGCCATGTAAACATGTCTATCATGCCAGTTGTGGGAACAGATGGCTTAGCATCAATAAGGCACGATACTGACCAATTTATCATGAACTAATAAGTCCTTTTGTACTTGTTTTCTCGTCTGCTGAAATTCCTTTTATTTAATTTTTCTGCCGGGCTTGTTTTTTCAGGCTTGCCCTATATGTTACACGGAGGTGTTTGCCGACAAGTCAAAACATAAATAATTACGGACGAGCGAAAGAAGTAACCCGCATATGTTCTGTTTCTCCTTGAGTTTGGGGGTCTTTCATAGAAATACATTTATTTGTTTTCCTTTTTTCGTAGTGAGGTAAGCCATTGTGTCTGGTTTAGTAAAATTACAAAGAGAGCAGTTGCTTGGGTCATAATCCCAAAGTTTTATAAAGAATATGGACATGCATCATGGTTGTATTGGAGAGGCTGGATTATGGTTTGTTTTAGTAGTAATTTTATACAGTGTGCTATGATTTCACGTACTTATGATCACCTGCTGCTGATAGTGTGTTGGAGAGGCTGGAATCTGAACATGTATTCACAATTTTTATGGAAATTTCTTCAAACACTTATCGTGTTATTTACGTCATTGGACTTTGCATCTTATAATTTAATAGTGGTGAATCTAGATTGTTATATGTAGTCCATCATTTGGATTGAAATAATTCCCGTCGTTCTTATTGAGAATGACATCTTAACAAAAAGTTTCTCTAAAAAAGATACTTTTATTTTTATTTTTTCTTAGGTGTCATTTTTTAATTGAATGGATTGGGGAAGGGACAGGAAAGGGGAACTCGTGATTTGATTACTCGCCATTTTACATTAGAAGAAAGACTAGACTAAACCTTGTAGACAGAAATGGTATTCAGGCACGTTAGACATTTTACACTGATTTTGTAAGTTGTGCCTTTCTGCAGAAGTGAAGGAAATAATCGATGTTTTCTGCTCAGACCGGCTTTTACTTCGGATTAAACAACATATCAAGTAATTACTCATTAACACTCGCCTACTCTTTCCCGTGATTTTGTTTATAGCTAATATTTTAGCAAATCTTTGGATTTTTATCTTACCACAATCCTACCCAAGTTGAGGTGCAAATGGTATAAACAAAACGTACGCTGCCTCACGATTGTCTTGATTTATATTTTAAAGCATTAATATAGCCTTTTAAGCCATTTAGCAAAATAATCTTCTCATCCATGATTGATGGATGACACTATAAAAGGTTTATAATCCATATATTGCTCAAAGTATGAATAGATAGGAGTTAAGGGACTTGTGGTCATGGGTTTCGGCGAGTCCTTTCTTGACTTAGCTCAATTAAATATAACTCGCATGCATTTCGATGACCTGATGGTTTCTAAGTTTATAAAAATCTCATCGTCAAATTTGTTCCGGCTCTTTTCCTCAGGAAATGTTTATTTTACCGAGGCAAGCTAAAAAACTACTTTTCCTATCCGAAATGAGTGCGTCGAGGTAGTAAGCAGTTTAACCATTTGAGATAACAACGGTTAAGAATGATAGGGAGCCCAAAACCTTTTATAAATGATTATTTTACTAATGGATCAAATAACAAACTACAATAAATGGATTGAGATCACATCTTAATCCAAATAGATCTATGGATTTTTTTGTACTTATATGATTCTCACTTTGTTCATTTCAAATCCTTTTTACTACTCACACTTGAATATTTCTAAGTTCAAATATCAAGGATGTAGGCATGCAGCTACTGGGAAGGCTGTATCTCTTGTTATTTCACAACTGAGCAGTTAAAATAGGCTGAGCCTGTAGAGATGCCTAACTCCTTGTCCTCTATCTTTGGACATTTATAACAAGTAAAAGCCTCGTGCTCCATGTAAAGTCTAATTGGATCTCAGTATAGACAGCATAACCTTGTTGAGAAAGAATTTCTTACATCCTCGTAGAGTACAAAAATTTCTTAATCTCGGAGGAGTTACAGTTTAGACCATTAATTTTCAGTCAGTGCATTTAAAGTTTTGGCCTATCGGGTTTGTGCTTAAAATCAATGGTTAAGATTGCAAGGAATATTTTTATTCTAAGTGTTTCTAAGAAATTTTCTTATTAAGTTTCCAATCTGTTTCATTCCATTTTTTTGCTAATATTTCAAATTCCACCCAATAAAATTAGAGTCCTCAAAAATAATGTAAGCTCTGGGTTTTTAGATATTATTCTCAACTGTATGGCAATTGCTCATTAGTATAATACTAACACACTGCCACTAATTTGAAATAAATCAGTTCAAAATTTCAAAAGAACTGTGTTTTGAAAAACGTTTTTACACAACTAAAACCAAGTAAATTGCATTTTTATTACTACATGGAGGGGTATATATAGGTTAGGCTAAGTTAGGCTTTGGCTTAAATAGCTTAAGCTTGTGTAAAATATTTTAGGTCTGACTTGGCCTGTTAGCCTTGTATAGGCCTAAATTATAAGTCTGATCTGACCTATATTTAGAAAACAAAAGCCTTGACCTAGGCCTTTTAGCCTGTTTAAGCTATTAAATATTCAATAATTAAAAAAATAATTTAAGTAATATTACTTTATTATTAAAAATTATTAAAATAATAATTTTATTGTTTTATTTGAAATAAATAATATAATATAGGCCGACCCGTAGGCTTATAGGCCTGGCATGTGAAAAAAAACCTACGGCCTACTTTATAAGATTTTTTTAAAAGCATAGGTCTGCTCTATTTGACTATATGTAATTGGCTAAGTCTGACTTAATATAGGCTAGGCCTGCTCTATTTGACTGTATGTAATCGGTCAAGTCTGACCTAATGCCGACCTAGCCCATTTACACTCTCACCTACACGATCGAAACCCTCGAGAAACAGAGTACACTACCTGAAACTCCAGCATATTAGTGGTATATTGTGTTTGGGAAAATTATTTGTGTTTTAAAAGGATGTAAGTTGTGTTCTTTTAGTTTTTTTTACTGTATGTATTCCCGGTAGTACATAGTTATAACATGAAATTTTTTTTTTCTTCTCAACCACATCACCTGATGTGAAAAGTGAAAAACAATAATAATTTTTCATGTTAAAACTATGTATTACCAAAAATACAAAGAATAAAAAATTAAAAGGACACAACTTACATACACTAAACCCATTGTTTTTATTATTATGGTTGTTGATTTGTTCTCTATCTATGAAGAATCATGGTATGATGACTTTCGGGTGCTGTTTGGTTCAAGATTTCTTAAAACTTACTTATGCAAATTAAATTGGCAAAGTAAGAAAGCAATGTTTGGTAGACACTTTTACAAATTTTTCCTTGGTGTTGTATTTGCATAGCATTCCTTATTTGTTCGTAGAAAGCAAACAAAAGTTACTATTTGTAAAGACAACTTGCATGTGATATTTTACATTTAGCCGACTAAATGGGAAAAGAGTAACCCACTAGCAGACCTAAATACCCTCATCTAAAGCGCCAAAGTTTCACTTTTTTTATGGGGTTATATTTGTAATTTTATACCATTTACCTATTAATATTTTATTCTCAATCAAACATAGATTTCAAAAACTTTAATTAATTTGCTCGGTAATATTTGGTCCAACCAAACAATTTTTTTTAACTTTTCTATTTAATTCACTTTTTTATAGATCCCTGTTAATTAAATTTTCTCGATAAACTAAAATTTTCACTTGAATCAAATACCCGACAATTTTCCGAATACGAATACCCCAAGCACTGGGATTTGTCAATTTGAGATCCAATGGGGAACTTACGAATGTTAGGTCCCTACGAAATACATTGCTCCGGGCCGTTTCAAAAGACCCAAAATTGAAACTTTATTTAAAAAATTTTAATTAATGGCAAAATAATGCAACAATGAATGCTGTGAGGATCGATACATTTTTTCAATCTGATCTAATTAATGAATGATACTCCTTTATGCTGTAGATTTGCATGTATTATTCAGACTAGGTGTACGCGGAGAGAAAATGTGAACACGTGGGAAAGGAATAAGGGCCTTGATGGCTTTACTCAAAATTCTGGATAATATTCTTACACACGATGTAAAAGAAAGTCTTCAATGGTGAGCTGGCTACAGGGCACGGGAGAGACATGCCAAACATTATTGCATTAAGTTTCCAAGTTGTATATACTAATCGTCCTTGTGTGCCTCCCTCTAAACACAACAAAACTTAAGCAAACAATATGGTACGGCATTAATCTTTCTTAGCTGGTGAGAAAGGAGGCGTTACCATGTCAAACGATCAGACGTTCCATCTGCAATAATTGCAATAGTAGGAAATTAAATATATATGTACTATATGCTCATAATTATATTAAACAAAGACTATGGAGAACTGGAAATAAAATATTGAAGAAAACAACATTGAGCTATTGTGATTATAATAGTTAAAATTTTGATTTATTATTATGTTTTTATAATTTTTTTTATGAAAAATATTTTATTAATATTTCAAGTGCTTTTAATTTTTTTATGTTATGATTTTATGTTTTATAATTTTTTATTCTCTTTTATTTTTAAATAAAATCTCGTTTTTAACTATTTGACCATGACTAAAGTTGCAACTAACTAGGTAGATTTGGGAACCAAATTTCTAATGGTAAGTCCCAAGCTCGCAGGATTCTGTTGGACAGTCCGCGGATGTTTGGTATAAGGTATTTTTTAAGATTTTCAGGAAATTAAATTTTTCTAAATTTTAATTTTTGGATATTATCGTAAACTGAATATTTTCATCATATTTATGAAAATTGAGATTCTTGAATAAAAAAAATTTCTCCTCTATTAAACGCAAAGGATTTTCAGGAAATTAAATTTTTCTAAATTTTTAATTTTTGGATATTATCGTAAACTGAATATTTTCATCATATTTATGAAAATTGAGATTCTTGAATAAAAAAAATTTCTCCTCTATTAAACGCAATGTAAACCTTTGTCTCGTTTTTATTACATGGACGATTGATTGGATTGTTATTGCTGTTTCCTAGTGATTAGGGATGACAAAGTGGGTGGCCCGCCCTGTCCCGTCCTACTCCGCCATCAACCTGTCAAAAAATGAGTCAGCTCGTCTCGCCCCGTTTTTGAAAGTGGACTGAAAAACTCAACTCTCCCGTTTGGCGGGTTGGGTGGGTTGACCCACCAACCCGAGCTTATTTTACATTGACCCGCCTCGGCCCATCTATGCTCGCCATCAATCCGCCAAAAAATAAGCCCGTCCCGTCCTGTTTTTGAGATAGGTTGAAAAACTCAGTCCGCCCCATCCAGTTTAACAGACGAGGCGAGTTGGCCCGCGAAGCTGAGCCCACTTTGCCATATCTGGGCTTCACTGGTACCTTCTAAAAGCATGCGAATTCTGAATGTCCCATTCAAGTCAAAACTTCTTCTTCTTCTTATCTTCCGTATGGGTAGTAGACTAGTAGGATAATACTGCACAGTTTATATGATTGGACACTAGGCAGTCAAAAAGTAGAACAACGATTCTCCAAAGTTTTACCTGAATGAATTATTTTATAAGGCATGGTATACATGCTTACAGGTTAGCCTGTATTGAATTATTTATTTTAAATAAAATAAATATTTAGTTGGTAAAATAATTTTATTTTGTTTATTTTTTTGTGTTATCGATAGATATTGAAAGTTAAATAGACTTAAATAGGTTAATAAACTTAAGTTAAGTTTTTTAATTTTTAAATATAGACTAACCTCACAATTTATAGCTTTCATTAGGTTAAAACCCTCAAAATATTTATTTAGCCTAGTCTGACCTCTCCATTTACATCCTTAAAAAAAGTTAATTTTACCATACAGTTTCAACTGTGTTTACAAAAATGTTTTTACACAAATAAACCAAGTAAATTGCTTTTTTTTTACTACATGAAACTTCTAAGAAACGGAGTATACTACCTGAAACTCCAGCATGTAACTGGTATATTATTATTATGAAAAAATATTTATCCTTTTAAATATAATCATTTTAGTTAAGATCATTATTTTTTATTTAATATTTAAATTAAAAAAATCTCTCACTTTCTCCTACCATAATTTCTAGTTCTCTCATTATAAAACATAATAATTTGACTAAAATAACATAATTTTATTCCTTTAAAAAGACAAACACTAATCCATTATTATTATTATTATTATTATTATTATTATGGTTGTTGGTTTTTTGTCTATCTATGAAGAATCCATGGCATCATGACTTTCGAAGTTTTCCGATGTTAGGCCCCTGCGAATTACATTGCTCCCCGCTTACGAGACATCGAGAATCAGGCTGTTTCAAAAGACCCAAAATTGAAACTTGTTTTAAAATTTTTAATCACGGAGGTTATATTTATAAATTTTTTGTTTACAAACTATTTAAGTATGACCGGTCATATTTAGTGTAATTTGTAAAAAAATTTGTAAACGGATCATTTTCCTATATATATATATGTGTGTAACTGAGGAGAGAAGAGAAAAAAAAACAATTTTAATATTATAAGTATGTATTACCGGTAGTACATAGTTATAAGCGGTAGCTGTAGATAACCTTATATAAAGTATTTGTAGAAATGTTTACCCACTATATATATAAAAAAAGAATTAATATTATAATTATGTACTATTGGTAGTACATAGTTATAAAAGGTAAATGTAGATAATCTTATCTAAAGTAGCTGCAGAAATATTTATCCCCTATATATATATATATATAAGAATAAAATCATTTTCAAATTTTGAAATTTGACACCAAATCCTAACTGTTGATTTACGTCAATTAACGGTTATCATTTATTGAGAATTAATTATTAATTAATAAGTTTGATTCTCAATAAATGATAACCGTTAATTGACGAAAATCAACAGTTAGGATTTGGTGTCAAATTTCAAAATTTGACGAAAATCAATGGTTAGTTGAGATTCAGATCTAACAATTAAAAATGAGTAAGTAAGGTAGACATAAAAAAAATTAGATAGATATTTTGTCCCATATATATATATATACACACATATATATATATATATATATATATATATATATATATATATATATATATATTAGGGATTTACATTTCTGCAGCTGCTGTACGTGCAACAATTAAATACTTGTCATATATATACTTGAAAGCATTAAATGCGGGAAATCATAACCATACAAAGGATGAAAGCATTAAATATGGGAAATCATAACCATATACTTGTCATTGCAGTATGTAAAGCGGCTGCAGAAATGATTTTATCATATATATATATAGGAAAAAATGTTTGTCATTTTAAGAGAGAGATAGATACAAAATAAATTTTTTATTTAAAATTTAAATTAAAAAAAACCACCAACTTTTTCTCTCCCATGATTTCTTTTTCTTGTGTCTATCTCTCCTAAAATGACATAACTTATGTCATTTAAAATGACAAACATCAAACCCATATATATATATATATATATATATATATATATATATATATATATATATATATATATATATATATATCCTTCACTTTGGTCAATTGTTAAAGGCAATATATTGCAATAATGAATGGTGTGGGGATACATATTTTCAATTTGATCTAATTAATGAAGGGAAATGTACTTCTTCTTTTATAAGAGAAAATATTTTTTGCAGCAATTAATTAACACTATGTCTTGTTAGTAAGAATAATATTAATTGTTGTCGCAAAAAAATCCTTTTGCAATCAAAGAAGAAGTTGGGGACCCATTAATGAATCATTCGTTTTTGCTGTAGATTTGCATCTTCCCATGCATTATTTAAAGGATTGTCGATTGTCATATGTTACAACTACAAGAAAAAAGTTTATTTGTGACAAAAAATTTCGTCATAAATTTTGTCACAAATGACAATTTTCGACACAACTAATCAAATTTCGTCACAAATAAACTTGCGACGCAAGAATTTGTGACAAAATTTCATAAAATTTTGTCACTAATAAGATTTTTTCTTGTAGCGATGAGGGAAAAGAATTCTGTAGAGACAATTTCAAGTGGGGTCCACATTGTCTTTTTATTTCTCCTTCATCGTCTCACTTTCTCTCTCTTTCTTATTGTTTGTGTAGGAATACACATTAACTTTCCTCTAAAATAACAAATATAAAACCTATTATTCATCATACTAGGTGTACGCGGAGAAAAAATGTGAACACGTGGGAAAAGAATAAGTGTTAGAAATATTAAGAATCAATTATAATATTAAAAGAATTTTATTATATTATAATATTAAGATTCTTGATATTACCCATTAAACGTTATATGGCCCAATTAATTACTGATACACTTAATCTTAATCATTGATTTGATTTGGGATATGATAGACTTACCAGATTATGAGTTATGAAATATATATATATATATATATATATATATATATATATATATATATATATATATATATATATATATATATATATTAGGAATGGTCCTCTCTCCCCTTCTACCCTAATGTCATTCTCTCCATCAGAATACATATCAAAGTAAAGAAGGCTTAGAGAGAGAAACTACCCTAATATAATTGATCACTAGACGATGACTGTTGTTAATCCTTCATCATTGTTTCCGAGTATGTCTTTATCTCTAATGTGTATGTGAAAATCATGTATTCTCAAGATCCTTTATCATGTTCTTATATTATGATTTATGAACAAGATATATTATGCAAACTAACATGTGGTATCAGAGCAAGGTTGAGGAATTCATGTTTTTCCATGTATGATTATGATCGTATTCTTGATTTTTTTGAAAGGTTAAGGTTTCTTAAATTTATGTTTTTCCCTAATGATTTTTAATATGATTCCATGATTTCATGTTTCTGAATACACGTCATATTTTTGCAAATTACTGTTTCTGAATCCAAATCTTATCTTTGCCAATTCACAAAAGGACAAAAATTGTGCCTATTATGCTTTACGGAAACGATGTATACAATTTTGTGTCCATTAGTTTTGCTTAGAATTATGATTGATTAGTTTTGCTTTCTCTCGATAATGTTCGGCTGTATATAACAAAATGGTTATATGTTAAATTCAATTTAGATGTCGTCAACATAAATGATGTAAATACTATTACGTACGATGGTTTGTATACATATATAGATATATATAACTAGGTCAAAATAGGTAAGATTTTGATTTGATTTGATATATATTACAAATTGATTTGACATTTAAATTGATTAAAGAATCAACTTATCATTTTCGGGTCATGGTTTCATGGATTTGAAATACTGTCTAAATTTATAATTATATATGATGAGATATTAATTCCATAATAGATTATGATTGCGTATGTAAGTACGTTGATAAGTTTATGAAAAATGTCCATTGTTTATGTTATGAATAATGCGGTATGTATTTATGGGCATGATTTCTGCTGCTGCTGAATGAATTTTTTATTTATATATATTATTATATATATACAGTAATGAATTTGAAATGTGTTAGTGATTGGATTAAAATTGAATGTTAAATTTTAATCCTATAAGTGTTAAAATAAATAAATAAATGCATTGTTTATGTTATGAATAATGCAGTATGTATTTATGGGCATGATTTTTCACTGCTGCTGAATTTATTTATTTATTTTTATTTTTTTATATGGGCATTAGTATGAAGATTTGCACCAATTATGTTTATAAAAAATAAAATAAAAAGTACAATATGTATATTTTAAGTATGGATTGTAAGGTCTTATATATACTTATTGTTAATTTTTATTGATGCAACATATTGTGATTACGAAATGAAATTGATCTGTTAGTTATTTTCACACATTATGTTATAGTTTGTTAGTCACCAAAGTGGCCAAACTAATAGTGTGTAGATAACATAAAAGTTATTTATTTGTGTGCATTATGGTTATAGTTTGTTAGTCACCAAAGTGGCCAAACTAGAATGATATCGTATGCATAAAATTATCATTTATCTATATTTATTTGTGTGCATTATGGTTATAGTTTTTTAGTCACCAAAGAGGCCAAACTAGAATGTTATCGCATGCATAAAATTGTCATTTATCCATGTACTTATGAAATATCAATTACTGATATAAATTGGATAAATTGACGTTGCTAATTATTATAAATGAGAGATTTACCCAAAGGTGAATCATATTATATAATTAGTTACATTATGTGGCAAATTAATATTTTGATTAAATATGTTTTGATTATCCAAAGATATTGGATATATTTAGTTGAAAAATATTTTGTCTATTAATGTTCTGGTATTTGCTTATGATGACTATATTGTAGTATCTACCAAAGGAGTGCTACTTTGTGCTTGTATAATTTTATTTGAATCACTACTTAATGTTGTTTATAATGTTGGATTTAAGCGTAACATAGAGAATGAGAATTTTGCTTTCTTGTGGCATAAAAGATTGGGTCATGTATCAAAAGAAAGAATAATAAGATTGGTGAAGAATGATATTTTGCCAAATTTAGATTTTACTGATCTTGAATTATGTGTGGATTGCATTAAGGGAAAGGAAACCAAACATAATAAGAAAGATACCACAAGAAGCACCCAGCTTCTAGAAATTATACACACTGATATTTGTGGACCTATGGACACTCCAGCTTTTAATGGAGAAAAGTATTTCATTACCTTTATTGATGATTTTTCACATTATGGTTACATCTATTTGCTTCATGAAAAATCTCAATCTGTAAATGTCCTAGAGACATTCATTAAGGAGGTTGAGTGGTAGTTAGATAAAAAGGTGAAAATCGTAAGGTCAGATAGAGGTGGTGAATATTATGGTAAATATAATGAGTCAGGACAATGTCCAAGTCCATTTGCAAAATTCCTCGAAGAGCATGGCATATGTGCGCAGTATACTATGCCAGGCACACCACAAAAAAATGGTGTGGCGGAAAGGCGTGACCGGACATTAATGGATATGGTCATGAGCATGATAAGTAACTCCTCATTACCCAAAAAAAAAATTGTGGACTTATGCGCTTAAAAGTGCAACCTACTTGCTGAATAGGATTCCTAGTAAGGCAGTTCAAAAGACTCCTTTTAAATTATGGACAGGAAGAAAACCTAGCTTAAGGCACCTACATGTTTGGGGTTGCCCAGCTAAAGCAAGGATTTATAATCCACATGAACGAAAGTTAGACTCTCGAACGATTAGTGAATACTTTATTTGTTATCCTAAGAAGTACAAAGGATATGTATTTTATTGTCTGAACCGTAGTCCGAGAATTATGGAAACTGATAATGCAAGATTCATTGAGAACTGCGAAGTTAGTGGGAGTTCTAAAAGGGAAATTATGGAAATAAAGGAGACTGAGGTAAATGTTTCATTGCCTATAATTGTTACCCCATCTACTAAATTCCCTAATGTTGTTCCAGTTGTTGTAGAATAAGATGACAACACTGAACAACATTTGAATGAAGAAGTACTCCCAGTAGATGCTAACTTGCAGAATGCTAATGCGCAAGAACCAGATGAAATAGAATTAAGAAGATCCCAAAGGGAACGTAGGCCAGCTATTTCGAATGATTATGTGGTTTACCTGCAAAAGTCAGATTATGACATTGGAATCAATAAAGATCCAATTTCATTTTCACAAGCCATAGAAAGTATAAAATCCGATAAACGGATTGAAGCTATGAAAGAATATCTAAAATCCATGGATCAAAATGATGTCTAGGATCTCGTCAAATTACCTGAAGGTTCCAAAAGATTCGGTTGTAAGTGGTTCTTTAAGAAGAAACGCGACTCTAATGGTAATATCGAACGATATAAAGCTAGACTTGTTGTCAAGGGTTATACTCATAAAGATGGCATTGATTATAAAGAGACACTTTCACTACCTCGAAAAAGGATTCATTAAGGGTAATTATGGCATTGATGGCTCATTATGATTTAGAGCTACATCAAATGGATGTGAAAACAACATTTCTTAATGGTGACTTAGAGGAGGAAGTTTATATGGATCAACCTGAAGGTTTTTCCATGGAAAGTGAAAGAAAATTAGTGTGTAAACTCACGAGGTCAATATATGGACTTAAGCAAACTTCCCGACAATGGTACATCAAGTTCAATACCATTATTACATCTTTTGGATTTGAGGAAAACACTGTTGATCGATGTATTTACCAGAAGATCAGTGGGAGTAAGTTTGTTTTTTTAGTTCTTTATGTTGACGACATCTTACTTGCTGCAAATGATTTGAGTATATTGCGTGAGACTAAAGATTTTTTCTCAAAGAATTTTGAAATGAAAGATATGGGAAATGCGTCCTATGTGATTGGAATAGAAATATTTCGGTATCGATCACAAGGATGTTGAGACTATCTCAGAAAGGATATATTGAGAAAATTCTAGAGAGATTTAATATGAGTAAATGCTCACCTGAGGTTGTTCCTGTACAGAAAGGTGATAAATTTAATCTCATGCAAAGTCCAAAGAATGATGTTGAATGGAAAGAGATGGAATCAATTCCATATGTCTCTGTTGTGGGCAGCTTAATGTATGCTCAAACATGTACTCGGCCGGATATCAGTTTTGCGGTTGGGATGTTGGGAAGATATCAAAGTAATCCAGGAATGGAACATCGGAAAGCTGCAAAGAAAGTTTTAAGATACCTTCAAGGCACGAAGGATCACATGCTCATATACAAAAGGTCCAATGAATTAGAAGTAATTGGATATACTGATTCAGATTTTAGTGGATGTCTTGATAGTAGAAAGTCAACCTTTGGCTACTTGTTTATGTTTGCTCAAGGAGCCATATCATGGAAAAGTGCGAAACAGACTATCATGGCTTCATCCACTATGGAGGCAGAATTTGTGGCATGTTTTGAAGCCACAACTCATGCATTATGGCTTCTGAACTTTATTTCAGAGCTTGTGGTTGTCGACACCATTAGCAGGCCGCTGGAAATTTACTGTGATAATTCTGCAGCAGTATTCTTCTCTAAGAACGAAAGATACTCTAAAGGTGCCAAACGTATAGAGTTAAAGTTTTTTTCCGTTAAAGAGGAGGTTCAGAAACAAAGAGTGTCAATTATACACATCAGAACTGAACACATGATGACAGACCCCTTGACGAAAGGGTTACAACCAAAGCTATTTAAAGAACATGTTGAAAGTATAGGCCCTGGTTGTATTAAAGATTATTGATGTATGACACTCTGAGCTCACCTATGTGTTTCTGACATACATTATATTTCCTTGTTATTTTATGGTTGTATATACATTATGAATTTTGACAAGGAAGTCTTTGCAAGACATTAATTATGTGGACCATTATGTTTCCTATATTATGAATTTTATATGATGGATTGTTGGTGTTGTAGTATATGGAAGGGAATGTATTGAATTAATAGCGCATTACCGCCATAACTCACTTGACAATTTATCTTTTATGATGACTAACATTAGAGATGCATGTATATTAAGATTAATCGGGCCAAGTGGGAGAATGTTAGAAATATTAAGAATCAATTATAATGTTAAAAGGATTTTATTATAATTAAAATATTAATATTCTTGATATTATCCATTAAACGTTATATGGCCCAATTAATTACTGATACACTTAATCTCAATCATTGATTTGATTTGGTATATGATGGACTTACCAGATTATGAGTTATGATATATATATATATATATATATATATATATATATATATATATATATATATATATATTAGGGATGGTCCTCTCTCCCCTTCTACCCTAATGTCATTCTCTCCATCAGAATACATATCAAAGAAAAGAAGGCTTAGAGAGAGAAACTACACTAATATAATTGCTCACAAGACGATGACTGATGTTAATCCTTTATCATTGTTTGCATAATATATCTTTATCTTCATCATTGTTTGCATAATCCTTCATCATTGCTGTTAATCCTTCATCATTGTTTCCGGGTATGTCTTTATCTCTTATGTGTATGTGAAAATCATAATATAAGAACATGATAAATGATCTTGGGAATACATGATTTCCACATACAAATAAGAGATAAAGACATACCCGAAAACAATGATGAAGGATTAACAACAATCATCGTCTTGTGAGCAATTGTATTAAGGTAGTTTATCTCTCTAAGCCTTCTTTACTTTGATATGTATTCTGATGGATATAATGACATTAGGGTAGAAGGGGAGAGAGGATCATCCCTAATATATATATATATATATATATATATATATATATATATATATATATATATATATATATATTCATAACTCATAATCTGGTAAGTCCATCATATACCAAATCAAATCAATGATTGAGATTAAGTGTATCAGTAATTAATTGGGTCATATAACGTTTAATGAGTAATATCAAGAATCTTAATATTATAATTATTAAAAATCCTTTTAACATTATAATTGATTCTTAATATTTCTAACATTCTCCCGCTTGGCCCGATTAATCTTAATATACATGCATATCTAATGTTAGTCATCATAAAAGATAAATTGTCAAGTGTGAGTTATGGCGGTAGTGCGCTATTAATTCAGTACATTCCCTTCCATATACTACAACACCAACAATCCATCATATAAAATTCACAATATAGGAAACATAATGGTCCACATAATGTCTTCCAAAGACTTCCTTGTCAAAATTCATAATGTGTATACAACCATAAAATAACAAGGAAACATAATGTATGTCAGAAACACATAGGTGAGCTCAGAGTGTCACATATCAATAATCTTTAATACAACCAAGGCCCACACTTTCAACATGTTCTTTAAATAGCTTTGGTTGTAACCCTTTCGTCAAAGGGTCTGTCATCATGTGTTCAGTTCTGATGTGCATAATTGACATTCTGTTTTTGAACCTCCTCTTTAACGGAAAAATACTTTAACTCTATACGTTTGGCACCTTTAGAGTATCTTTTGTTCTTAGAGAAGAATATTGCTGCAGAATTATCACAGTAAATTTTCAGCGGCCTGCTAATGGTGTTGACAACCACAAGCCCTGAAATAAAGTTCTGCAGCCATAATGCATGAGTTATGGCATCAAAACATGCCACAAATTCTGCCTCCATAGTGGATGAAGCAACGATAGTTTGTTTTGCACTTTTCCATGATATGGCTCCTTGAGCAAACATAAACAAGTAGCCAAAGGTTGACTTTCTACTATCAAGACATCCACCAAAATCTGAATCAGTATATCCAATTACTTCTAATTCATTGGACCTTTTGTACATGAGCATGATATCCGACCGAGTACAGGGTTGAGCATATATTAAGCTGCCTACAACAGACACATATGGAATTGATTCCATCTCTTTCCGTTCAACATTATTCTTTGGACATTGCATGAGATTAAATTTATCACCTTTCTATACAGGAACAACCCAAGGTGACCATTTACTCATATTAAATCTCTCTAAAATTTTCTCAATATATCCTTTCTGAGATAGTCCCAACATCCTTGTGATCGATCACAGAATATTTCTATTCCAATCACATAGGACGCATTTCCCATATCTTTCATTTCAAAATTCTTTGAGAGAAAATCTTTAGTCTCACGCAATATACTCAAATCATTTGCAGCAATTAAGATGTCGTCAACATAAAAAACTAAGAAAACAAACTTACTCCCACTGATCTTTTGGTAAATACACCGATCAACAGTGTTTTTCTCAAATCCAAAAGATGTAATAATGGTATTGAACTTGATATACCATTGTTAGGATGCTTGCTTAAGTCCATATATTGACCTCTTGAGTTTACACACTAATTTTCTTTCACTTTCCATGGAAAAACCTTCAGGTTGATCCATATAAACTTCCTCCTCTAAGTCACCATTAAGAAAGGCTGTTTTCACATCCATTTGATGTAGCTCTAAATCATAATGAGCCACCAATGCCATAATTATCCTCAATGAATCCTTTTTCGAGACAGGTGAAAATGTCTCTTTATAATCAATGCCATCTTTCTGAGTATAACCCTTGACAACAAGTCTAGCTTTATATTGTTCGATATTACCATTAGAGTCGCGTTTCTTCTTAAAGACCCACTTACAACCGAATCTTTTGGAACCTTCAGGTAATTTAACGAGATCCTAGACATCATTCTGATCCATGGATTTTAGATATTCTTTCATAGCTTCAATCCGTTTATCGGATTTTATACTTTCTATGGCTTGTGAAAATGAAACTGGATCTTTATTGATTCCAATGTCATAATCTGACTTTTGCAGGTAAACCACATAATCATTCGAAATAGCTGGCCTACGTTCACTTTGGGATCTTCTTAATTCTATTTCATCTGGTTCTTGTGCATTAGCATTCTGCAAGTTAGCATCTACTGGGAGTACTTCTTCATTCAAATGTTGTTCAGTGTTGTCATCTTATTCTACAACAACTGGAACAACATTAGGGAATTTAGTAGATGGGGTAACAATTATAGGCAATGAAACATTTACCTCAGTCTCCTATATTTCCATAATTTCCCTTTTAGAACTCCCACTAGCTTCGGAGTTCTCAATGAATCTTGCATTACCAGTTTCCATAATTCTTGGACTATGGTTCAGACAATAAAATACATACCTTTGTACTTCTCAGGATAACCAATAAAGTATTCACTAATCGTTCGAGAGTCTAACTTTCAATCATGTGGATTATAAATCCTTGCTTCAGCTGGGCAACCCCAAACATGCAGGTGCCTTAAGCTAGGTTTTCTTCCTGTCCACAATTTAAAGGAGTCTTTTGAACTGCCTTACTAGGAATCCTATTCAGCAAGTAGGTCGCACTTTTAAGCGCATAAGTCCACAATTTTTTTTGGGTAATGAGGAGTTACTTATCATGCTCCTGACCATATCCATTAATGTCCGGTCACGCCTTTCCGCCACACCATTTTTTTGTGGTGTGCCTGGCATAGTATACTGCGCACATATGCCATGCTCTTTGAGGAATTTTGCAAATGGACTTGGACATTGTCCTGACTCATTATATTTACCATAATATTCACCACCTGTATCTGACCTTACGATTTTCACCTTTTTATCTGACTGTCACTCAACCTCCTTAATGAATGTCTCTAGGACATTTACAGATTGAGATTTTTCATGAAGCAAATAGATGTAACCATAATGTGAAAAATCATCAATAAAGGTAATGAAATACTTTTCTCCATTGAAAGCTGGAGTGTCCATAGGTCCACAAATATTAGTGTGTATAATTTCTAGAAGCTGGGTGCTTCTTGTGGCATCTTTCTTATTATGTTTGGTTTCCTTTCCCTTAATGCAATCCACACATAATTCAAGATCAGTAAAATCTAAATTTAGCAAAATATCATTCTTCACCAATCTTATTATTCTTTCTTTTGATACATGACCCAATCTTTTATGCCACAAGAAAGCAAAATTCTCATTCTCTATGTTACTCTTAAATCCAACATTATAAACAACATTAAGTAGTGATTCAAATAAAATTATACAAGCACAAAGTAGCACTCCTTTGAGTAGATACTACAATATACTCATCATAAGCAAATAACTGAACATTAATAGACAAAATATTTTTCAACTAAATATATCCATTATCTTTGGATAATCAAAATATATTTAATCAAAATATTAATTTGCCACATAATGTCACTAATTATATAATATGATTCACCTTTGGGTAAATCTCTCATTTATAATAATTAGCAACGTCAGTTTATCCAATATCAGTAATTGGTATTTCATAAGTACATGGATAAATGACAATTTTATGCATGCGATAACATTCTAGTTTTGCCACTTTGGTGACTAACAAACTATAACCATAATGCTTACAAATAAATAACTTTTATGTTATCTACACACTATTAGTTTGACCACTTTGATGACTAACAAACTATAACATAATGTGTGAAAATGGCTAACATATAAATTTCATTTCATAATCACAATATGTTGCATCAATAAAAATTAACAATAAGTGTATATAAGACCTTACAATCCATACTTCAAATATACATATTGTAATTTTTGTTATAAACATAAATGATGCAAATCTTCATACTAATGCCCATACAAAATAAATAAATAAATAAATTCATTCAGCAGCAGCGAAAAATCATGCCATTATACATACCGCATTATTCATAACATAAACAATGCATTTATTTATTTTAATATTTATAGGATTAAAATTTTACATTCAATTTTAATCCAATCACTATCACATTTCAAATTCATTACTGTATACATATAATAATATATATAAATAAATAAATAAAAAATTCATTCAGCAGCAGCGGAAATCATGCCCATAAATATATACCGCATTATTCATAACATAAACAATGCACATTTTTCATAAACTTATCAACGTACTTACATATGCAATCATAATCTATTATGGAATTAATATCCCATCATATATAATTATAAATTTAGACAGTATTTCAAATCCATGAAACCATGACTCGAAAATAATAAGTTGATTCTTTAATCAATTTAAATGTCAAATCAATTTGTAATATATATCAAATAAATATATCAAATCAAATAAACCTTTCTCTGATACCACATGTTAGTTTGCATAATATATCGTGTTCATAAATCATAATATAAGAACATGATAAAGGATCTTGGGAATACATGATTTTCACATACACATAAGAGATAAAGACATACCCGGAAACAATGATGAAGGATTAACAACAATCATCGTCTTGTGAGCAATTGTATTAAGGTAGTTTATTTCTCTAAGCCTTCTTTACTTTGATATGTATTCTGATGGAGAGAATGACATTAGGGTAGAAGGGGAAAGAGGACCATCCCCAATATATATATATATATATATATATATATATATATATATATATATATATATATATATTCCATAACTCATAATCTGGTAAGTCCATCATATACCAAATCAAATCAATGATTGAGATTAAGTGTATCAGTAACTAATTGGGCCATATAACGTTTAATGGGTGATATCAAGAATCTTAATATTATAATTATAATAAAATCCTTTTAACATTATAATTGATTCTTAATATTTCTAACAACTATATCTTTTTTTATACTTATTATATTTACTCCAATACCATTATATTATATTCTCAATTAATTTTCATCTTCTTTTTCTTCTTAAGATTTTAATCAAACAATGTTGGAAATGAATAGGTAGAGAATAGACATGAAAAAAGTAGGCATAATATCCTATCCAAAAGTATAATGAATTCACTAAATAAAGTGAAAAGAAGTTTTATCTAGTTTATAGAATTACAGGAGGACATGGCATTCTACGTAATCATAATGTAATGGGAAAACATAGATAGAAAATCACAATAGGGGATCCTGACTAATATAATTAATTTGATACGATTGGAAGAAAAACAATAAAGAAAATAAGAGAGATCTAGGCTAAAGCACAATTTTAAAGTTTTTGGACAAAAGAATTGCCCGGTTAAAGCTGATTGCATAAGTTATTCCGAAGTAATGCAGTCAAACATGTCACCTATGCTGACGGGACTAGTCCCGTCACTGATACTGACGGGACTCGTGCCACGTCAGCGCCACGTAAGCAGTCCAATTACCGTAAATTTTCGGAAGACCATAACTTGTGATTCGGGTATCCAAATCAGATGATTTTTTTTTAATTTCACATAACTTTTCAAGATCTACGCAATGACACCTCATTTGATATATTTTATCTCCCACAAACATAGTCTTATGAATAAACACTCTTGTGATTGTGATACAATTGTTACAAATTCAAACTATGTTTGTGGGAGATAAAATATGTCAAACGAGGTATCATTCCGTAGATCTCGAAAAATTATGTGAAATCAAAAAAAAAATCATCTGATTTGAATACCCGAGTCACAAGTTATGGTCTTCCGAAGATTTACGGTAATTGAATTGCCTACGTGGCGCTGACGTGGCACGAGTCCCGTCAGTATCAGTGACGGGACTAATCCCGTCAGCATAGGTGACATGTTTGACTGCATTACTTTGGAAAAACTTATCCAATCAGCTTTAACCGGGCAATTCTTTTGTCCAAAAATTTCAAAATGGTGCTTTTCCCGAGAGATCTATCTGGCCGTTAGATAGGCTAATCGAATTAATGAAGAAGAAACATTGGTCAAGCAAGCAATTTGTTAAGTAACGTGTTTTCTTTGTCCTATTAGATCAACTAAGCAATCAATGAAATAATATTACAAGTAAACCCAATAATTAAAAAACAAATAATATTGGAAACCTTTACCCAGTCAATCTACATTCGGAGACTTAGTATTCTTGAGTTACAATAACCATAGATGAGCTTTCGAACTTAGCAATCCACTTACCTTTCTACCGTTTACAAACCAAGCCACATGGTAGAAAAGAATCCATTAGAGCAAGCTTATATGCAGGTCAACAAAAACGAGTTAAGGTCTACACATAATGTATTTATTGATTAATTAAAATAACGGTAAAGGGAGAATAGCACTTAATATACATTATCTACCTATGTACAATTTTTATAATTTAATTAGGGCCAATATCACATTATTTTTACATATACTTACTCTAATATATTTACCACTGATATGACAAAATGTCTAAGCATTAAATGAAAAACACAATGTGATATGATAAAAACAATTCAAAAAGAATTTATTATTATTTTTTAAATAAATATAAATATTTCATTTAAGTTATTAATTATTAAATGTTTCTTAAAAAGTAGGCAATCGTGATCTAATTCTTGATTTTAAAAAAGAATTGATGTAGTTCTTTACTGGGATACGCAGTAACTATACCAAATCAAAGTATAAATTTTTTTAGGAAAATCATTGTCTTATTTTACTTAGAGATAACTATCTCATATTGTTTTCACATAAAAAGTTGTGCCACAATTTTTTTTTTAATGGATGGTGAGCTCCACCATATTATATGTCTGTGGTAGGCAAAAAAATTTAATTATTGTATTTTAATTAAATAATTACGCATTTATTGTAGTTTTAGAAATAATTATGGATCTATTGCACAATGTGACGCCTTTTTTAGGCATCACATGTGACGCCTCATTTAGGCGTCTCTCACCTAAGGGAAGACGTCCCAATGGGGCGTCTCTCACCTAAGGTTGACACGTGTCATTTTTTTTCTTCTAAAAATAATAATAATTTAATCATAAAACTTCTGAAGGCCATAACTTTTGACTCGGGTTAATTCAGGTAATTCTTTTTTTGATTCCACATAACTTTTCGAGATCTACACAATGACATCTCATTTGATATATTTTATTTCTCACAAATATAATTTAAATTTAAATTAGGTATTCCTTCTTCCTTAGAGATTTAGAATATTTATTTAATTATTTTCTTTATTAATACAGATTTTTCAAATTGATTTTTGAGTTTAAATCACAAATCAAATCTTTATTTTGTTTTCCTTATTAATAATAATTGTTACTTTTAATTTAAATCACAAACTAAATTTTTTTATAATAAAAATAAAAAAAATTAAATTAAATCACACATCAAATCTTGATTTATTTTTTATATTAAATCACAAACGCAGAACTCAGAGGCTTCTGAGTTTAAAAATGTGACATGTGTCAACACCTGACACGTCACCAATCACGTCTAAATTGGGTTTCAATCAAGAGGCAATCACGCTTAATTTAGGTAATTTTATTTTTGAAAAACATTCATAAGCCATCATTAATTTCAGACCACGAATAATAACTCAAATAATGAATTATCTCTTACAACATGAGAAAAATAGAACCCAAATTTTTAAGCAACAGGTGAGAATTTTTTTCAATACAATCAACTGTCAAGTGTGTTAGCCTATTGACGAGGACGCCTGGTACGTTGAAGCCACCGACAATATGAGAATAAAATTACATTAACATAATTACATTTTTTTAATTTATAAGATAATGAATTTTGTTTTTCAATTTAATGTCCACGTCCATACTCACTTATCGTTAATAATAAAAGTTCTAGAGTAAATAATGACAAATTATAACTTTTATAAATTCAACACTTATTCAATCTGAAATATTAGATATAGAATTCAAAACTTAAGAAAAAGAAAAAACTGAATTTATTTAGAAGGAGTATTCACTTGAACCAATTATTGCCATTTGGTAAAAAGCACCAAAGCAAATTATAAGGAAAAGACAAATTAGATAATTCGAGCAAACTAGGCATTTTACTTTATCTTCTGTTTCACAAATTGGCTTTAACCTGATATGGAAAGAGTAAGACCTGATTGTTGGACGCGCTCTTACAATATTTGATCAAATCTAACAAGTACTCATTCAGCCATGCTATCACCAACCCTCTACTTCTTCAAGTTGAAATATAAAATAGCATAAAAGGTGGGGTGCAACAATCTCCAAACTAGAATATATTTTAAAACATTAAGCCAGTCTGTTAACGCATTTAATAAAGAAATCTTCTCGTATATGATTGAAGGCTAACACTATATAAAAGGGTTACAATCCATACTTGGCTAAGCAATTGCATAGATCTTAAGTCTTCTAAGTAACAAGGGACGACTAAGGCTGCGTTCAAAGAAGAGATGGGAACCTCAACTGGGCCGAGGCACTGGCCTCGACTCATATATGCAGTAGCATTTTGCTTAATTGCTAGCACCGTTGCTGCTGATGATAACAAGCCTTACTATGGAGGCCAACCAAACTCCTATTACCCAAATCCAACACCACATGATCACGAAGAAACCCCACCCTTCTATTACAAACACCCTCCATATTATTATGAATCCCCACCTCTTCCTTATGTCTACAAGTTCCCTCCATATTACTACAAATCTCCACCTCCACCATCTCCATCACCTCCTCCTCCATATATTTACAAATCACCTCCGCCTCCATCTCCTTCTCCCCCACCACCTTATGTCTACAAGTCTCCCCCTCCTCCATCTCCTTCACCACCCCCTCCATATGTGTACAAGTCTCCTCCTCCACCATCTCCCTCACCTCCTCCACCTTATGTCTATAAGTCGCCACCACCTCCATCCCCTTCTCCACCTCCTCCATATGTCTATAAATCTCCTCCTCCTCCATCTCCATCACCACCCCCACCATATGTTTACCATTCACCGCCTCCTCCATCTCCTTCACCTCCCCCACCATATGTCTACAAGTCACCACCACCACCATCTCCATCACCACCACCTCCATACTTTTATAAGTCTCCTCCTCCTCCATCTCCCTCCCCTCCCCCACCATATGTTTATAAGTCACCACCACCACCATCCCCTTCACCACCTCCACCATATGTGTACAAGTCACCACCGCCACCATCTCCCTCACCTCCACCACCATATGTTTACAAATCTCCACCTCCACCTTCTCCATCACCACCTCCTCCTTATGTTTATAAGTCTCCTCCCCCACCATCACCCTCACCTCCTCCACCTTATGTTTACAAGTCACCACCACCTCCATCCCCTTCACCACCTCCTCCATATATCTACAAGTCTCCACCTCCACCATCTCCCTCGCCACCACCACCATATATTTACAAGTCTCCACCTCCACCTTCTCCATCACCACCACCTCCTTATGTTTATAAGTCTCCTCCTCCGCCATCACCCTCACCTCCTCCACCTTATGTTTATAAGTCACCACCACCTCCATCCCCTTCACCACCCTCTCCATATGTCTATAAGTCTCCTCCCCCACCATCTCCTTCACCACCCCCTCCATATATTTACAAGTCACCACCACCTCCATCTCCTTCACCACCATCTCCATATATTTACAAGTCTCCACCCCCACCATCTCCATCACCACCGCCTCCATATGTTTATAAGTCACCTCCACCTCCATCCCCCTCACCTCCTCCTCCATATCTCTACAAATCCCCGCCCCCACCATCACCGTCACCTCCTCCACCCTATGTCTACAAGTCACCACCACCTCCATCCCCCTCACCACCTCCTCCATATATCTACAAGTCCCCGCCTCCACCATCCCCTTCACCTCCTCCACCCTATGTCTACAAGTCACCACCACCTCCATCCCCTTCACCACCTCCTCCATATATTTATAAGTCTCCACCTCCACCATCCCCTTCTCCTCCCCCACCATATGTCTATAAGTCCCCACCACCACCTTCTCCATCTCCACCTCCTCCTTATATTTATAAGTCTCCTCCTCCACCATCTCCTTCACCACCTCCCCCATATGTCTATAAATCTCCACCTCCACCATCTCCCTCTCCACCTCCACCTTATGTCTATAAGTCACCACCACCTCCTTCTCCTTCACCACCTCCTCCATACATATATAAGTCTCCACCTCCACCTTCTCCATCACCTCCTCCACCTTATGTCTATAAATCACCACCACCTCCATCACCTTCCCCACCTCCTCCTTACATTTACAAGTCCCCACCTCCTCCATCCCCATCACCTCCTCCACCATATCATCCCTACCTCTATAGTTCACCCCCACCTCCGGTGTATTAAGCTTTCAATTAACGCAATTTGAATTTTTTTTCAATTAAATTATGTTCAACATTGTTGCGGTTTGTAATCCTTCATGAATAATAGGGTCCATACTGAAGAAAGAGCCATATTATGGATGTAACCCATTATCTCATTATTTATCAATGTTACTTCAGAAGTTTGTTTAAATATTTTTTTTAATCAAATTTTATATAATATCATATTTTGTCATTTGTTGGTGTTAGGTTTCCATTTCCTTCAAAATAAAATTTGATATGATAATACTCTGCTGCTCTTTCTCTATATGTAAACCCGTGTGCAATTTACAAATGGATCCGTATTAGTTTAATTTGGCTGGCAGTTTGAAAGGAAAAATAAAAAGAAGCACGCTTTGAACGTAAACGTGGATTGAGAGGCCAATATGATATTCATCACTTTCCCAACATCTAGGAAACATTAGTTGAATGAGTAGTCCTAGCTACTTCGGTCAGAATCCCGAAGTTTTATAAAGAATATGGACATGCATCAGGTTTGTGTTCGAGTACTGGATTATGGTTCGTTTTCGTAATAATTTTATACAGAGTGTGCTATGATTTCGCGTACTTATTATCAACTGCGCTGCTACAGGGCTTGTATAATAAAGGCAGAGACTGGAATATGAACATGTGTTCACAACTTCAATAAAATTTTCTTTCAACTCTTATCAAGTGTGCTAGACCATTGGACTTTGCAGCATTTTATAATTATAATAGTGGTGATTGGTGAAGCTAGATTGTTAGGAAATAATCAAAGGTACTTATGACTCGCTTTTACTTCTCTGATTAAACAACTTTTCAAGTAATTAATCATTCCCACAGAGGAACTCACCGACTCTCTTCCCTTGACTTTGTTCATAATTTGTATTATGGCAAAACTCTTATTTTTTTAGCTGACCACAATCCCGAGCTTAGATATAAAATGGTATAAACGTGAGTTAAACTGCCACACGGTGAGTCTGATTCATATTATAAAGCATTAGTGTAGGCTGTTAAGCCTTATACTAAATAATCTTCGCAGCCCTAATTGAAGGCTAACATTTGTATTAATAAACGTTTACGATCCATACATTGCTCAAAGTATGTATAGATCTTTTAAGGGACGAAAAATTAAGCTGATATCTATTGTAATGGATTGTATCTATTGGTCTCTTACACCTAGGTTATGTTTAAGAGTTTTAAAGATGATGCAATAGAGTAATTAATTAATAATGAAGTAGTATGAAAGAGAAAACCCATTTTCATTGCTTGGACGTAATTACAATAGTAAGTAAAGAGTAAAGTGAATTACAAATTTACCTTCCATTAATACTATCTTTTTTATTTAACTATTGTAAGAATTAACTACCATTCTATGAATCCACGAATAATTTATATTAAAAATGACAAAAATAAAAACCTATATATTAAATTAATTTAAAAATGCTATTTTATGAGTCAATATAAAGATATTAAAAAAAGTAACATGCAAATAAAATTATAAAACGTTAAAAATATAAATGTCAAGAGTTATAAAGAATATCTATCGGAATCTTTTTTACATAAAATTCACGAGCTAAAATTATCTGTTTTGGAAAATTGAAGTGCCAACATTTATTTGTGATGTTCATTACTAGAAAAATTCGTATTTTTAATGGTTTTTTCCGTTGCAAATGATGAAAATTCCTCTTGAAAATGTATTTTTCAATGGAATTTTTCCGTCTAAAAATCCTTCGTCGAAAGGCAACGGAAATTTTTTTCCGTTGAAAACTTCAACGGAATTTTTTCCTTACTTTTCCGTCGACAAACAAAGCCATAATATAATATTTATTTAATAAATTCCGTTGAAAATACCAACGGAAAAATTTTTTTGGCACAAAAAAAAGGACACATTTCGTACTAGTCCAACATTTCTACTTTGTTCATCTTCTTCTTCACAAAATAGACAGACAAAATCAAAAAGAACAGAAGAACTAAATCAACAGAAGTGCATCATCATCAATCCAAATCATTTTCATACCCACAAAAGGATCGACCAGACCCAATTTCTACAACTGCAACTTAAATAAAAACTATGGTCTTATCTTCTTGTTTCTCATTTTGTCAATACAAAAACAAAACTACGGCTTTATCACCATAACAAAAAGAAAACTTGAAAAAAAACTACAGAAATTTTCTTATCAAAGCATCACTCTTTCATCTTCTTTTTTCTCTTCTTCTTTTCGCTGGCGAAGCACATCCTCCTTCAATAGCTTCTTGCCAACCTTCGACTTCTTCTCCACCGGTGTTGGCTTCTTTGCAACCATGGATTTCTTCCCCTTAGCATTTGCTTCTCAGCTGCGTTTTGCTTCCCCATTAGCAATTTGGAACTGTGAAAAACGTTGGGGATTAATGAAATAGATTGGTATATAAAGGTTTTATTTCAAAAATTTCAACGAAAAAAATTGCATTGCAAATTTTGACGGAAAAAATTCCGTTACAAATTTTAAATTATTTAAGCGTTCCCATTAGCTAATGAGGTTCCACGCAGATTGTGTTTTTATTCAAAATTTGCAACGAAATATTTTTTCGTTGAAATTTGGAACTCAATTTAATTCTGTTGCAAATTTTAAATTATTCAAGCATTCCCATTGGGCTAATGAGGTTTCACGAGAATTTTGTTTTTTATTCAAAAAATTTGACGGAAAAAATTCCGTTGAAAATTTCAATGCAAAAATTCCATTGCAAATTTCAACGAAAAAAATTCCATAGGAAATTTCAACGGAAAAAATTCCATAGCAATTTCAACGGAAAGAAATTCCGATGCCAATTTTAAATTATCCAAGCATTCCTATTGGCTAACACAAGGATTGTTTTTTTTATTCAAAATTTGCAATGAAAAAAATTATGTTGCAAATTTCAATGGAAAAATATTTTGTTGCAAAGTTTAAATTATTCAAGCGTTTCCATTGGCTAATGAGGTGTCACGCGGATTGTGTTTTTATTCAAAATTTTCAACAAAATTTTTTTTCATTGAAATTTGCAACGCAATTTAATTTCGTTGCAAATTTTAAATTATTCAAGCGTTTTCGTTGGTTAATGAGGTTACACGCGGTTGTGATTTTTTTATTCAAAATTTTCAATAGAATTTTTTTATGTTGCAATTTGCAACAGAGTTTAATTCCGTTGCAAAATTTAAATGCAAATAAGATTTTTTTATTCAAATTTTGGACGAAAAATATTATGTTGCAAATTTCGACCGAAAAAATTCTGTTGCAATTTTTAAATTATTCAAGTGGATTTATCAGTGTTTTTATTTGAAATTTGCAAGGAAATTTAATTCCGTTGAAAATTTCAACGAAAAAAATTCCGTTGCAAATATTAAATTATTCAACCTTGGAGGCTTCAAGTTGATTGTGTTTTTGTTCGAAATGTTTGTTGAAATTTTTTTTTGTCCATATTTGCAACGAAATTTAAAATTTCGTTGCAAGTTTCAACGGAAAATTTTTTTGTAAGCCCAATGTATTACTTGTTTGCTCCTGCCTTACTAGACACGGAGAATCAGGGTGTTTCAAAACGCCCTGATTTGAAACTTTGCTTAGAAATTTGAGTGTTGACTGAAGCCTTGAAGGTGTGCACTACATTGCTATCATATAAAGAACCATAAAGCCTTTTCTTTCTTTCTTTTCTTCAAAGAATAAAGCCTTTTCTTTGATCAATGATAAACCTTTAGTTTATCATGTTTTAAGATCTAATTTTACATGAATTATCTAGTCAAATGTACGAGAATTAGGGTTTATAAGTGAAAAGGCATGAACTAAATAATTTATTTTTGCTTGTTTTGAAGGTAAATGAGTATAAATGAAAGCAAAAATAAAGTTCAAAGACTTGGTGCTTAGAATTGAAGATCATAGATTTACCAAGTGCAAAATAGAAGAAATTACATCATTTGAAGAGGATGCTTAAGCCCCCTTTTAGGGATAAGCGCCCAAATTACACGGAAAGAGTAAAGCGCTCTGGAAGAGCGCGCTTAAGCCCCATAAAAGGAAGCTTAAGCGCGCTACATGCACCGAAAGACCAAAAATCCTCGGTAGGAGCGCGCTTAAGCCCCCTTATAGGGAGATTAAGCTCACTAGCTGCCATGCAAAATTTATCTGCGAAGAAAGGGCTTAAGCGCCCTTGAAGGGGGCTTATGCGCCCATTACGATCCAGCTTAGGCCCATTTAATCGTTTACACTTAGGGCACAAATTCTTCACCTATTTAAAGGCAAATTGCAGAAAGATTAATAACTTTTGGAGAGCTGAAGCAGAGGAGAAGCATAGTTCATGTTCTTGAGAGTAGAAATGGGTTGGAATCAAGTTTGCATAGGAAACTTTGAAGATTCAGATACTATCATATCAATGGAGTTTAGGGATGATTATTGTTTTCCTTCATTCTTGACTTCACCATGTTAGGTTAAGTTTTTATTTGTAGTTAGGGTCAGATGGAATCCAATTGATCTTTTATGTTTTGAATGAATTGTTGATGTTTCTCTTCCTTTTTATTTTGAATGAAGTTATCTTTTCATAATGCTTTCTTTGAGCTTGAATCTTGTAGATTGATCTTAGGCGTAAGTGCATGGCACTAGGAATATTGATGCATGATCCGTACATGATAACTTCATCGTAACCTTTATTATGTTAGGGATAGACATATGATTTTACGCAATCATATGATTCTTGAACGTAAGGTAGACGTGACAATATGGGTTGAACCCGACTGGTCAGCCTGCCAAAAGGGGAAAGGTTGGATTGAAGTTTTCAACCCACTTCAACCTGTCCTGCCTAAAAGTAGGTCAAAATGGATTCAACCCGTGGGGGGCAGGTTGACCCTCCGGGTTATATATATTTTTTTTTTACAATTAAGCAGTATTTCATTTGTCATTAAATTTTTGTGATATCCAAATTTTTTTTTATCTTAGTACTCCCTGGAAAAAATAAAAAATAATTTTTTTATTTATGACAAATGTTATCTATATATGGAGACAAATGAGTTCCTAAAGAATGTTTAACTGAATATTAGTATACATTTAAGATTGAGACTCGAAAAAATTAAGAGAAATGTGAAATAAAATAAAATAATATTAGAAAAATTAATAAAATATAATTTTTTTGAATTTTAATGAATTTTTTAATTGGCGGGTTGGTGAGTTGACCCGCCAACCCATCATAAAATGAGGTGGGTTCATTTTTTCAACCCATATTTAATTGCGGGCCAACCTGCCCCGCCCCGTTTTAGGCGGATTGATGGCGGATCGAGACGGGCCAACCCATATTGCCACCCTAACGTAAGACTTATTTTCTTGAGGAATAACTGGGGAACTAGGGTTATTGCATCAACATCAACTACACTTTTATCCCAAATTAATTGGGGTCAGTGGTAGATGAACCCAAATAAAAGATACGAAAAGATTGGAAAAAAATAAAATAAAAAATAAATAAATAATAAAAAAATAAAGAGAGGAAAAGAAGAAGAGGGGGAGATAAAGAGGAAAATGATTAAAAAGGGACCATCTAGAACATACAAATAACAACGAGTCTAACCCTCCACCATGCTTATAGCTCTTCTCCATTTCGTTCTAAGGCACACCGTCCGCCAATCTATAGCTCATTCTATTAAGTCATGTTTTACTACCTTCCCCTAAGTAAGTTTTGGTCTACCTCTACCTTTCTTTGTATTGAGCTCTTGGTAACAGACTTTTATTCTTACGGGAGCATCCAGGGACCTTCTCATTATGTGCCCAAACTACCTCAATATATGTTCTCTCATCTTTTCAGCCACCAGCAGTACTCCTACCTTTCGTCGAATATCTTCATTTCTTATCTTATCTATCCTCGTATAACCACACATCCACCTTAACATCCTCATCTCTGCTACTCCTATTTTATGTTCATGTTGCCTATGTGCTGGCCAACATTCAGCTCCATATAGCATTTCAGGCCTTACTGATGTTCTATAGAATTTTCCTTTTAACTTCAGGGGGATTTTGCGGTCACACAAAAACCCAGATGCACTACGTCATTTCATCCACCTGCTCTGATTCTATGATTTACATCCTCATCAATCTCTCCACCTTTTTACAAAATGGATCACAGGTATCTAAAAACATCTTTCTCGGGTACCTCTTGACCACTTAGATGCACAGGATCTTGGTCTACATCTCTTACCGAAGAAAACTCACACTTCAGATACTCAGTCTTGCTCGGACTTAACCTGAATCCTTTAGATTCCAACGTGCTTCTCCTCAATTCAAGTTTTCTATTAACACCGTCTTTGCTCTCATCAATAAGCACAATATCATCTGCAAAAAGCATACACCATGGCACTTCCTCTTGAATATCTTTTGTTAGTTCATCCATAACTAAGGCAAAGAGGTAAGGACTTAGAGCCGAACCTCCGTGTACACCTACCGTGTTAGGAAAATAACTTGATGTTCTGTTACAAGCTTTCACACATGTAGTAGCCCCATTATACATATCCTTGATTACCTTTACATACTTTGATGGTACTTTTTTCTTCTCAATAACCCACCATAAAACTTTCCTTGGAACCCTATCATATGCTTTCTCAAGATCTATGAACACCATATGTAAGTCCTTCTTCTTTTCTCGATATCTTTCTATTAACTATCACATCAAGAAAATGGCTTCCATGGTACATCTTCCTGGCATAAATCCAAATTGATTTACAGAAACCTTGGTTACTCTCCTCAAGCGATGTTCAATAACTCTCTCCCACAACTTCATAGTATGGCTCATTAGCTTTATGCCTCTATAGTTAGAACAATTCTGTATATCTCCCTTGTTTTTGTAAATATGCACAATCATACTTTTCCTCCATGCATCAGCCATCTTATTTGTCTGAAGAATCGTATTGAAAAGATTGGTCAACCATTTTAATGCCACATTACCCACACCTTTCCACACTTCAATAGGGACACCATCAGGTCCCAAGGCTTTATTAGTCTTCATCATCTTTAAAGCCTCCTTAACTTCATGTGTATTAATTCTGCGCACAAATCTTCTATTCAAATCATCATAGGCATCCTCCAAGTCCACCTCATTTATATCTCCATCCCCATTAAACAACTTGATGAAGTAGTTCATCCATCTTTCATTTACATCTTTATCTCTCATCAGAAGTTTTTGATTTTCATCCTTGATGCATCTAAATTATCCCTTATTTTTTCAAGTTTATATATACCTTTTTCACCATCTTGCTCCCAAGATTTTTATACAAATCGGCTAAAATGTTGCCTCTAGCTTTGCACACTACTTTTTTTGCATTTTTTCTCGCCAATCTAAACTTTTGCAAGTTTTCTTCATTGGGACTTTTATGCAAAGATCTAAAGCATTCCTTCTTATGTTTAATTGCCTCTTGCACCTCTCCATTCCACCACTATGTTTCCTTGGTATGAAATCCAATTCCTTTGTTTTATCCCAACACCCTCATTCCCATATTCTTAATACACACAGCCATCTCATTCCATAATTCATTTACTCCTCCATCAAACTCCCAAGGTTCATGCAACATTCTTTCATTGAACTCTTTCTTTTTCCCTCCTTAAGCTTCCATCATCTTATCCTTGGGTTCTGGGCCCTCTTCCTCATTGTAAGTACTTTGTTGAACCGAACCTCCAAGACTACCAGCTTATGTTGCGTAGAAACACACTCTACAGGGTAGACCTTGCAGTCGACACATGAAGTTCTATATTCTCTTATAGCCATAAAGAAATCGATCTGACTATGATTTTGGCCACTATGATATGTGACTCCCTTTTTGAAAAAAGGTGTTCGCTAGCATCAAATCGTAGGCTAGTGCGACATTCAAGGTATTTTCTCCAGTCTCATTTCTCATCCCATAGCCAAAACCTCCATGAATTCTATCAAAACCTCTATTGCTTTTACCAACATGACCATATAGATCTCCTCCTACGAAAATCTTCTCCTCTCGTGGTATCCCCCTCAAAACCTCCTTCAAGTCTTCCCAAAATTGGCTCTTATCGTTTGGTTGCAATCCAACTTGGGGTGCACACACACACTGAGGATGTTCAAGATTAAATCACCCACTACAAGCTTAACCAGAATAATCTTGTCGCCTTTCGTTTTGACGTCAACAACTTTATCTCTGAAAATTTTATCGATCATAATTCCAACACCATTTCGGCTCTTGTTTATACCTGTGTACCATAACTTGAAACTAGTCTCGTCCACTTCCTTGGCCTTTTCTCCAGCCCTCTTAGTTTCCTGCAAGCAAGAAATGTTCACTTTCCTTCTAGCAAAAATATCTGCTAACTCCCTCAATATACCCGTTAATATTCTTATGTTCCAGCTTCCCAATCGCATCCTTAACCCCTGGGCTGTACTTGCCCGCCACGCTCGCCCATCTGCGTGTTGGGATCCTGACATACTTCTCACGAAATTCGAGTGAAGACCTGGCGCCTTGCCTTGAGGCAAGGACCCTAGCATATTTATCACTACACCCGGGGCCCGATGCAGCGCCTTGCCTTGTGGCAAGGGCTTTAGCCCATTTTTCGCTACACCTGGGGCCCGATGCAACGCGTCGCTATGAAGGGTACGTGCTTGGTCGAACCGAGAGCTGCTCGGGAATATCTTTTCAGAGAGCAAGAGTGTAGAGTAATAATCAGGATTGCCAACAGGAGCAATCTACTCTGACTAAGAGCAACCCTCTTCAACTATATGCAAGCGTACGTGTCAAGCAATATAGGGTATTGTAGCCCCAGATTTATCGTCCTCAGGGAGCAGTTGTGAAGTAAGAAGCGCTAAAGGAAACTTAATTTGTAAAATGGAGCAATAAAAGAAAGTACTATTCTCAGCTAAGCTTCACAAAGAGCAATCTCTGGGCAGCTAGTTAAACAATGTTAACCATTCTGAACTAGATGAGAGCAATGAATGACTTAGCACAGTCATCGAATAAAAAGGCATCAATTTAAGTAACTTCAAGAGCAGTCAACGAAATGAAAGTAAGAGCATCAGCTGGTAAAACACAGTTCAGTTATCGTGAGGAAAAGGTTGTGATAGAAGTTTGAGTTAAGATTAATTTCAGAAAAAGTCAAGTAGGTGTTACGGGTTCAATGTTTTCATCCCTTTGGTTAACCCTGCTTGGTAGCATATTTTACAAGTGGATTTTGCTCCTTCCCTTATTTTGCTATAGGTAAGCAGAGGGTAAGGCCTTACTCTCCATGTTACTCCATAGTACTTGGAGTTATATGCAAGGAAACCATGCTGCCTTCTCAAAAGAGCATGGATTCACATGGCAGTGCTCCCCATTCCAGGTGTTTCTCCCTCCTTTCTTCAGGCTAAACTACCCCAGGATCTTGAGAATGCTCCACACGCCCTTGTCAGTGTTTCATCAACCGAGTGGTCCCGGGATGAGGTTGCCAGCCCAAAGGGTTTCACAAAATCAATAAATTAAACCAAAGAGCAACTCAAAATTCATTTATAAAATATGTGTTCCTTACAAAGTTATCCTGAGACAAAAGGGATTACTTCTATGGAACCCTCACCTACTTAGAGGAAGTTAGCTCCTAGTGAGCATTTTTACAAAAAGAAAACAAAGAGATGACGAGTCCTAGGATGGGCGCTGATGATTTCCTTTATGAGGATTGCTTGTTCCTTTTATAGGGTTCTTCATTTGATCTTCATTGTTCCTTTCATCAAGGGTCGTGCTTTGTTTAAATCCTCTCCAATGGTAGCTTTGCTTCTTGCCAGCTCAGCTCCGAATAGAAATCCTCTCCAATGGTAGCCTTGCTTTTTGCCAGCTTGGCCTTAAATGGAAGTGGTCCCCCTTGCTTTTGGCTCCCTTTGTGAGTGGGAGTATCGGATTCAGGGAGGCACCTCCACTCCTTCTGCTGCGGCTGACGTGGCGGCTTTTGATTGCTCAACTTCTTTGCTTTCGTACTGTAGCAGAGGTAGCACCTTCACCTTCTCTGTTGTGGCTGACGTGGTAGCTTCCCATTGCTTCCTTTGACTGCTGTTGTACTGCAGCAGGCTTTTTTTTTCCTTTTCTGCGCAACACTCTTTCTTCTCTCTTCATTTTGTGGTTCCTTCTGATGGGCCTTAGGTGTCCTGAACAAAGCAAACTAACCCAATAGTCATATGTGAAAAAGATAATGTTAAATTTGCTCCAGGTCTATCTTAACTCCCACTTTCGGTATTGCTCTGGTCCACTATTCAAAACAGTTGCTCTATATGGAAAGAAGAAGGTTGAAGGGAGTGATTTATAACCAAAACATGGGTTTGTGGAACAATTTACACTTAATGGGCCTAAACTCTTGAGGACCATCAGTACGCCCCAACAAAAAATCATAAGGGTTCATCTCATAAATATAGAAGTTTTTATGGCTGGTTCGCTACACCTGATGTAACACCCTGTGCGCACCCGATGTATTAAACATACATATGGAAATAGAGTAGCTAATTAAATGCGGAAGCTAACTTTTTCTTCCCAATTATGAACTATTCATTATTAACCAAGTGGATTACTTATTCCTTTTCAAAATATCACCTGTATGTAAATTACAATAAATAACTAACTCAATAACCTCATCAAATATATATATCTAGTCACAGAACTACAACACGTAGACCGGACAATATCCAGATACACTTATACAACTCAAGCATAAACAAACATGTATGATAACAATGTGGCATGGACAACCCCCATGCTCCCCAAATAAAATGACATAATCATCATGTCTCAAATACAATAGCTATAAGATGAGAATCAAGCATAATCATGTAATAAAGATAAAATAGTAAGCATGCATCAGTCAGCTCAAGTCCGGCCTCCTACCGCCAGAGGTGCCTGTACCTGAAAATGTGCCCCAACACGGGGTGAGATCTCTAAAAAGAAATCTCAGAAGGACAAGGGGTCTTCAAGGATCTCTCCACCCCAAGCTCACTTACATGTGCAATATAAGTTCCAAAACAGAATAAGGGTATAATTTCATAATCTGTGCAATGCAACATATATCCATGTCATGTGTGTAAGCATCCTACTGGCCAGAGAATAAAAGGTAGGGTTTACATACGTCTACAACCTACAGTACAAAGCTCCTCGCCTGTACCTCATCCACGGAGTTACCATCTTGTATGTCTCCACATACTCAGGGGTTACCGTCTAGGTGGAATATCAGATACATATCATATGGCATTTGCACTCAAAGAACAATTCAATAGCATATCAATAATCATCACATATTTTCATACCAAAACACAGTATGCATATAAATCATCCCTCCATGAGGTATGGTGGAACCAAAAATGGGCAAAACCGAGGAAACGAAAGCTTACCTGTAGTGCCAAAATCCCTATCCAAAGACTCGGTAAACACAGACACACCAACAATCTCACAACACGTCAATTGCAATCTGTTCATATGAATACACAATTTAATATTCAGAAATCTCAATTTCATAACCATTACACAATGTCTTCTCTTTCGTTTACATCCTTTTTAATTCATAATTATCACGTGCTAAACTTCACTATTAAAGGTACTAGCGTTTCCCAACAGTACACTGACTTCCTAGGGCTCATGCCCTAATGGGAACTTTCCCACGCATAAAAACTGGTGTCTGGTCATTCTGACAGGGGGTAATCGATTACATATAGTGGGTAATCGATTACTCCACATGGTAACCGATTACCAAAAACAGAGTAATCGATTACCACGCGAACAGAACAGAATTCTGCAGAATTTTTCCACATAATTCGCGACTGCAATGGTTCCCAAAGGTCCAAGGTCTAGTTTTTTCTCAAAACAGCAGTTCATTATCACTTATCATGCATAGATTAACAACCTATAACTTGAATAATCAAAGTTCCATCTTTTAATGACTCAAACAAGCTAAAATCATGAAATTTCAAGGGAAATGGTCAATGGTTACCTATGGGCCTTTGAACTCAGAAAAAAGGGGAGACTTTGAGGACTAATGAAGTGCTCCAAGCCACTGACTTAGTGGTGCACTGAAATCTCTACACCAAGGTAGGTTCTTTCCCTTCAAAGCTGTTCTTGAAGCTTCAATGGAGTTGGAACACACTCACACTCCCACAACCAAGGAGGCAGCCCTTACATGCTCAGAAAACAGAACCTCAAGCTCCCAAGAACACTCTCCCCACTCCCCCAATGCTTGCTACAAGTCTACACAATGATGGAGGAGGGTTTTCAAGAAGAAAATGTGGAGTCTTTGGTGCAAAAATGGAGGAAAACTCAAGTTTTTTGAAGAAGGAGAGGATGGCAGCAACCAAGGCACGTAGGATTAATTAGAATTCTGACCTAGGTTAGTGTGCCACACTATTTATAGTCTCCTTAAGTTTAATCCGTTGGTATTAGCACTAATAACTCCGCTTATCATTTTAATCTCAAACTTTATGTTCTGAACCTAGCTATTTTTCTAGGATTTTTCATATTTTTATTATAATTTTTTGCAACACTTTGTCAGTACGCGTTTTACATGTCGCTGATATTAGTTCTGACATCAATACTCATAATTATGACTCCAAACTTGGTTTACTCAACTTAGGTATTTTTCTAGAAATATTCATGTACTTATTATAATTTTTCGGGATACTTCATCAGTACACATTTATACCGTGAAGCAGAATCGGTATCTGCACTTTTCGTCAGAAAAGCGACTTTTAGCGTTATTAAGCCCTTATAATAATTATTTAAGTCTTCTCATATTTATTCGACGTCAATTATGAAATTATTTCTTAAACTCATAATTAAAATTATTAAAATTCCTAATTTAACGGTGTGAATTCTTACACCTGACGCCAACCCTCTTCCTTTATCCTGGCTTGGGAAAGACCATGCATGTAAGCACAGATAGGCGGCGTTAATTAGGGTTATTGCATGATTATAAAAATTTAGGATGTCAAGAAATTGAATCCCAATTAAATTAGTAGAATCAATTGGCTTATGATTAACGACGAATAATCTGAAAGAGTGAATTCAAAACATAAGGGGGGAGATTGGGGGAAGTTGAAATCTTAATTACGCTTTTTATCTGTCAAGTAATCCAAAGTTTTAAGTTCTTGGTCTTGTTTTAATTAGTTTTAATATTCGAACCCAAATTGAATTTCACAAATGATTTTGATTGTCCAACTTAAGCGAAAGTAGTGAATTGGTGATTGAAATTATAATCCTCTCGTGGACACAATTTTGTATTCATTACACTTTATTACTTGCACGACCGGTGCACTTATCGAGTTCCATACAATCAACTTTTAATGGCAAACAATATGCAATAATGAATTATATGAGGATACATTCTTCCATCTAATATTCATGAACCACTTATTTCTTTAATCTGATTTAAATAATGAATTTTACTCCTTTCTGCGTTTATATTTGCATCCTTCCCATTCCATTTATTCATATCAGGCGAGCGTGGAAGAAAAATGCATGGGAACGTGCGTGGAAGGAACAAGGGCCATGCATGAAGTATTCACTCAAAATTATGAACAGTGTTTTTCCACACGATATAAAAGAAAGTCTTCAAAGGTGAGCTGGTTACAGGGCACAGGAGCAACCTACCAAGCAAATTATATAAAGTAATTTGAAGCAAGATACGGAAGTATATATATATATATATATATAGAGAGAGAGAGAGAGAGACTCCTATTCATATATGCCAACCACTAAACAACAAAACTATGACGTAGCAAATTCAAAATTAACAACCTGCATAAGTGCATATGTCTAATAAAGTGAACACTATGATACAACTATTTTTATGATACAACTATTTTTTGGCCATCGTTTCCATGTCAAACGAATAGACGTTCCAGCCACAAAACTTGCACTAGTAGCAAGCTAATAATTATATATATTCTTTGAGTACAATTATATATGTATAATATGTTTAGAGTTATTTAACAAATTAATTCTAAGACTAAATTGGTGGGAGAACTGAAAACATAAATAATAAAGGAAATAGCTGCCAGATATCGAGAATAATGTTACAACTAACTTGGTAAAATGGAGAACAACATTTCCAATACCAGGGTACAGGGTTTTTGGAAGAAATATTAATTGATTAAAATGTATCTACGAGTTTTAGAATGATTATTCATCTCCATCTGGCCACACCGTTTCCTTCTAAGTAAGGTAAATATCTGAATTTCCTAGTCTAACCGAAACTCGTATTGTGATGTGTAGGATATAGTTTTCTAGAGTTTTACGACTGGAAGCTTGCACTCTATGTAACTAAAAATAGAACAATGAATTTCCAAAGCTCATTGGTTACGAATACATATGACTGCAATTTTTACATCCGCTTTAAGATTCAATTATTTCAGAATAGGAAAAACTTGAAAAAGTAAGCACCAATAGCAAATGGAAGAAGTAACTGTAACATCAGTTACATGCAGTATATCATATCATCAATACATATGATAATCAATTTCTTATTATCAAACAGTGTATATGAATACGTAGGGTGCAAAGAAGTCCTACCTGCTGAATTTGCACTATACTAATGTACTAGGAAATGGACAGTAATAGATTATTACAAGTTATTACAACAAGAAATCCTGACTAATTTAATTAATTTAATAAAATAGGAAGAGCAACAATAAAAAAAGGAGAGATATACGGTATTAGAGAGACTAATTGAATGAAAAAGAAATATTTAGCAAGCAAGCAATAAGTTAATTACTTACTTTTATAGAATAATATTAATTACAAGTATACCCCAAAAGTAAATAATTAAATAGATAAAATAAAAACTTTCCACAGACAATCTAAAGTATTATCATTTGTCAGAATGTTAATTAGCCTATTGACAAGGATATCTAGTCAGCTGAAGCAGTCTATTCACCGACAAAATCAGCATAAATCAGATAGCAGTAAGGATAATTTGACGTTTTTATAATCCAGAAATATGGGTTTATGGAAGAAAGAACCAAAACTAATTATTAAGAAAAGACAGAATAGGAAATGCGGGCAAATTTGGAATTTGACTTTATCATCTGTTTCACACTTTAGGCTCTCGGACATAAATCGCCGGTTCTCTCTATTAAAGGCAAAGGAAATAATCAAAGTTATCCACTCTCTGACGCGCTTTTATAATTATTAGTTCAAAACAAGAACTCATTCAGCCATGCCTTCACCAACTCTCTTCCTTGACTTTGTTCCCAGCCCGCATTGTGGAAAATATGAACTCGTTTAGTGGAAATCCATAACATCAAGTCCAAATATAAAATGATATAAACAAAAAGATAGAATGCATCAACCTCGAAACCAGAGTATATTTTAAAATATCAAACCAGTGCTATAATGCATTAAACAAAGAAATCATATCAGCCTTGATTGAAAACTAACACTATATAAAGGGTTACAATCCATACTTTGCCAAGCAATTCCGAAGACACTAATAAGTCTTCTAAGAAATAAGAGACAACTAGGGCTGCATATTGGGAGAAGATGGGAGCCTCAGCTTGGCCGAGGCACTGGCCTCGACTCATCTATGCATTAGCATTTTGCCTAATTGCTATTAGTGTTGCTGCTGATGATAAGCCTTACTATGGAGGCAAACCATCCTACTATCCAAATCCAACACCACGAGATCATGAAGAACCCCCACCCTTCTATTACAAACCCCCTCCATATTATTATGAATCTCCACCTCCTCCTCATGTTTATGAATTTCCTCCTTATTACTACAAATCACCTCCACCACCGTCTCCATCACCACCACCACCACCACCACCATATGTCTATAAATTCCCTCCACCTCCGTCTCCTTCACCACCTCCTCCCTATGTGTACAAGTCCCCTCCTCCACCATCACCATCACCACCCCCTCATGTTTACAAGTCACCACCTCCTCCACCTCCCTCACCTCTCCCACCATATATCTATAAGTCACCACCACCTCCATCTCCATCACCGCCACCTCCATATATTTATAAATCTCCTCCTCCACCATCTCCTTCGCCACCATCTCCATATGTTTATAAGTCACCACCTCCTCCATCTCCCTTCCCACCCCCTCCATATGTTTATAAATCTCCTCCTCCACCATCTCCTTCGCCACCACCTCCATATGTCTACAAATCTCCACCTCCACCATCTCCCTCACCTCCTCCACCTTACGTTTATAAGTCCCCACCACCACCTTCTCCATCTCCACCACCTCCATATCTTTATAAGTCTCCACCTCCACCATCCCCCTCTCCTCCTCCACCATATGTTTACAAGTCCCCACCACCACCTTCTCCACCTCCACCACCTCCTTACGTTTATAAGTCTCCTCCTCCACCATCTCTTTCACCACCACCTCCATATGTCTACAAATCTCCACCTCCACCATCTCCCTCATCTCCTCCACCTTACGTCTATAAGTCCCCACCACCACCTTCTCCATCTCCACCACCTCCATATGTTTATAAGTCTCCACCTCCACCATCCCCCTCTCCTCCTTCACCACCACCTTCTCCATCTCCACCACCTCCATACGTTTATAAATCTCCTCCTCTACCATCTCCTTCACCACCACCTCCGTATGTCTACAAATCTCCACCTCCACCATCTCCGTCACCTCCTCCACCTTACAACTATAAGTCCCCACCTCCTCCATCTCCTTCACCACCCCCTCCATATGTTTATAAGTCTCCACCTCCGCCATCCCCTTCTCCTCCTCCACCATATATCTATAAGTCACCACCACCACCTTCTTCATCTCCACCACCTCCTTATGTTTATAAATCTCCACCCCCGCCATCTCCCTCACCTCCCCCACCCTATATCTATAAGTCGCCACCACCTCCTTCCCCTTCACCACCTCCTCCATATGTATACAAGTCTCCACCCCCACCATCACCTTCACCTCCTCCACCCTATCTCTACAAGTCACCACCGCCTCCATCCCCCTCACCACCTCCCCCATATGTTTACAAGTCCCCGCCCCCACCGTCTCCTTCCCCACCCCCTCCATATCTTTATAAATCTCCACCTCCTCCATCTCCTTCTCCTCCTCCGCCATATATTTACAACTCTCCACCACCACCTTCGCCATTCCCACCACCTCCATATGTTTACAAGTCTCCTCCTCCACCATCTCCCTCACCTCCTCCACCTTATTTGTATAAGTCACCACCACCTCCGTCACCTTCACCACCTCCTCCTTACGTATATAAATCTCCACCACCACCTTCTCCATCACCACCTCCACCTTATGTCTATAAGTCACCACCACCTCCGTCACCTTCACCACCTCCTCCTTATGTGTATAAGTCTCCACCACCACCTTCTTCATCCCCTCCTCCAACATATTATCCTTACCTCTACAGTTCACCCCCGCCACCCGTGTATTAAGCTTTCGGTTAAAGCAATTTGAATTTTTTTTCAATAAAATCGTTCAAAATTGTTTCAGATTGTAATTAAGCCTTCGTTAATAATAGGGTCTACACTAAAGTAAGAATCTCAATGTCGTTTCAGTGTAGCCCGCGTTTTGTATGTATCTGTGTTATTCAGAAATATGTTGTAATCTCTTATTTCAAATTTTCGTATAAATTTCATATTTGTTATTCGTTAGTGTTGGTTTCCATTTCCTTCTTTGTATTCTAAATTTGAAATTCATGAATCATGAGAAAAAATTGATTTGATGATGCTTTGATGAACAAAACGTGAAATTAAATTTTGCGCGCGCTCTCTCTCTCTCGATAGATATATATATATATATATATATATATATATATATACACCCGTATACAATAAACAGAGGGATAGTTTTCACTTTTTCAGTTTGGCTGGCGTTTAAAGTAAAAAAGAAAAAGAAATAAAATAGGCGCGTGGTATCCCTTTTTACTTTTACCGTTACAAGTTTAAAATTAAATAATGAATAGATGAACCCTTTTATAATTAGAATGCATCACGTTGGTCAAATCTGTACGCTTTTCTAGCTTGTAAACATGCATAAATAAAATTCTTGTGAATTGTAGACTGCAACTTTCAATTCTACCAATTCAACTGTCTCACTCGGACATACATAAATAAATCTAATCAAGCCACTAGCCCACTACTAAAAAAGTCTCAATTTTCAATAAAAAATATTCCGTTGAAATTAACAACGAAATTTTCGACAAAAAACGTATTCTGTCAAAAAAATTGACGGAATTCGTTTTCCGTCAATAATTTTCGACAGAAAACACATTCAATCGAAAATCTTTGAAAAAAATAAATGTAAAAGGAAATTATATTTGTAGACTCCTCGACGGAAAACGAATTCCATTAAGGGGACTTTTAGACGAAATTTAGATTCCGTTAAAAAATTTCGACTGAAAACTAATTCCGTCAAAAACCTTTATAAAAAAAATGTAAAAGAAAATTATATTTGAGACTTTTCGACAGAATTGAGATTTTGTCAAAAAAAATTTATGAAAAACAAATTTCGTCGAAAACCTTTAAAAAAATTAATGTAAAAAAAATATTTGGGGGCTTTTCGACAGAATTGAGATTCCGTCGAAAATTTTCGACATAAAACGAATTCCGTCGAAAACCTTTGAAAAGAAATAAAAATTGAAAAAAAAAATTCCATGCATTGTTATTCAATTTATAATAAGTAATGAAATGAAATCAATATGTAGAATTTTACTGTTTATTTTTCAAATTAATTTTTTTTTTTGAAAAATAAACAGTAAAATTTAATAAAAATGAATTTTTCATTGAAATTTTTATACATAATTTATAACATATTAATTGGCAAATTGGTACGAAGTGAAAGTATATATTCATTTGATAAGTAAATATAAATTTGAAAATTATATTTGATTATTTTTTACTTTAAATTATATATTTTAATAATTCTTATATAATAAATATGAATGCATATTTTAACATAAAAATTTAAAATTGAAGTTAATAATAATTGATAAAGTTGGTAATAAAAACATATAATTTTCTTCGCTATTATATAATATAAATATTCTTTTTCTTCGATAAAATTAGACTCTTTCAATTTATTTATTAAATAAGCTAAAATATAAATAACTAAAATACTAATAAATTTAATTTATCTTTTATAAATTTATAATTTTTTTATTTAAAACAAAGTGCAGAGCTTGTTAATCTCCACATGAAGGTGGAAATTTTTGCAATATATATATATATATATATATTAAATTAATTCATCTTATATTATATATTTAAATTTAAGAGAGAAAATTAATTTTAATTTGATATATAATAAAAAGTCCGTAAATAAATATTAATAATATTAAATTTTGAACGAAAATATTATTATTATGAGTTTGATTTCAGCGATTCAATAAATTTTAGTATGAAATTCAATTAAATTCATAATTGTTAATTTTTTAAGGGAAAAGACATTGTAACAACCAAGTTATGTTACTACCATGTTACTACCAATCAATCTCATCGTTAGATCGATTATGTTGATCCAACGGTTATATTTATTTCCATATTTGTATGGTTATGATTCCCTATATTTAACGTGAAAACATTAAATATGGGAAATCATAACCATACAAAGGTGAAAATAAAATAAAATATTAAATTTAGAAAGTCATAACCATACAAAGATAGAAATAAATATAACCGTTTGATCAACATAATCAATCTAACAGTGAGATTGATTGGTAGTAACATGTGAGATTGATTGGTAGTAACATGTGAGATTGATTGGTAGTAACATAGTAGTAACACAACAACTTGGTTGTTACAATATCTTTGGCTTTTTCACCATTTTACCCCTTATTAATTAATTAATAACCATTTTGTCCCTGATTCGAAACTATCTACCAATCTGCCCCTTTTTAATCGACTACCTTGCATTTTTAATCGACTAAATGGTCAAAACAGACAAAAATGGCTGTTGGGAGATATAATCGACTAAATCTCCCAACAACCATTTAGTCGATTAAAAATGCAAGCAAGGTAGTCGATTAAGGAGGGACAAATTGGTAGATAGTTTCAAATCAGAGGCAAAATGATTATTAATTAATTAATTAATGAGGGGTAAAATGGTCAAATAGCCCAATATCTTTCCCATTTTTTAATAGTTATTTTAAATTTGGTATTCTTTCAGTTTTTTTACATTTTCACTTTTTCCAAACCTCTTTTTTTCCCAAATCTCGTCCTCTCTAAGGCCTGTATCGATTCGCCTTCACCGTCTCTGACCACGTTGATACCATCAAGCCTTGGTACCTCAGCCTCGTCGACACGTCAATATCCAAAGTGGTACCCACCATCTCCCCATTCAACGCTCATTCCCTCTTCTTCGCTTCATCTGCTGCCAGTCGACGCCAACGCCACCACGGACCCTGCGGCCTTCCTTTCTTCAATCACTGACGATGATTGCAGCTCCGAAATCTGAATACATTCCCTGTTTGTTTGATGATTTGTTCAGCAATTAGTTCTACAACAAATTGGTACATGTAAAGGATCCTCTTGTAGCCTCTTATTCTTATGAAGATGGTTGGTTTTCTCTTTTGTTTGTCAAATATTTTAATTTATAAGTGTCAGGGCAGTACCGGGGCTTGACTTTCGACCCCATGTTGTAGAAGAAAATCCCAATGTCATTATGAACCCTTCTTTGACACAATTTAAGGCTTGTTAGATTAGTGCTACCAGATTGTTGCACTTAAGATCTTTGGGCCTAATTAACCCCAACTGCAAATTGTCTTTTGATGCTTAGTTTTCTGTGATATTGTGCAATCGATTTTTATTTTTTTATTTTTTGAATTATGTAATCAAATATTTAATTTTTTGCACCAAACATGACTCAAGTAAGTCAAAATCATGTTCTCTTGTTTATTTAGTATACGGTTCTGCTCTTAGCTCCAGTTTTTGTGATTGAATTTATACAAGTCAACTTCATTTTATTGGATATAACTTCAAGGAGTGGAATAGACATTTTGACATGTTTTTATATCCTTTCTTCCACGTGGTTAGTTCAATTGTCTTCTGTTGAAGTAGTCAACTATTTTAGTCAAAACAGATTTACATTATTAGATTTTTTATTTATTTTACTTAAAAAGAGTTACGGAGATTTTTAAAGAGCTGGGAAAACATACTATTTGGAACAATGCAAAATCATTTAGAAGATGAATGTTTCTTACGAATGGCATATGTTCAAACTAGAGAAATGTTTAGCCTGGTAAAACTATTATTCTTTTTATTGCTACATGATTATTCTTTTTGATTCTGGTGAATATTTATATTATATTCTTCTTCAGTGGTTTAAATTTGGTAGTGGATTCTGGTTTTCCAATACCTTTTTCAGTTTGTTGTGCAAATTTATAGTATCGGTCAAAGAATATGGTTGATCTATGGTGAAATTACAGCATTTTTTATTGAATATATATATATATATATATATATATATATATATATATATATTATGGACCTAACAAAGGTCTATATTCTAGAAGGTTCAAATAGGGCTAACAGCTAAGAGGGAATTAAGGAAACATTTCTTAGTTATGCTAATCCTACTACGGCAGCAATGGATCAACAATTGGACCCCCAATGCTTCTGAAAGACCCAAAAGTTCACTCTGTCAGGTAACCCATCTATAAATAAGGGGTTAAACCAATAAGGTACACACACTCTAAACTTTCTCTCTTAGTTATCACTGTGCATACACCCCACGCCTTGACTACGTACATCGTTATATTATAGTGCACAGTGATCCGCTTATCTTTAGGGTACCTCTCCTATAAGTATCTGAGGGAGCGCAAATAAATCCAATATTAACATACCAATCTCTGATTGGACATCATGATCTATCAGATCATAATATTGACGCGTCCGTGAGTACGGTAGATTTCTATCCCCATTTAATCGTGGCAAACACGAAGCACGGCAAACGACCGGCATCCAAAAACCAAGAGGATCTGCTTGTCCCAAGGATTAGTGGGTCCTACGTGAGATAGAAAGAAAGGAAAACTTATGAAAGTTTTGTCTCAAGGTAGTGTTTGGTTGGGAAGAAATTTTTTGAATATTAGGGAAATATAATTGATAGAAAAATGGTTGGAAAGTGAGTTTGGTAGGAAAATGTAAAAAAAACTGTTTGGTTCGGCAAAAGTTTACCAGGGAAATTAGATTAAATTTTCTGAGTGTATGTTTGGTTGAAGATAGAATTTTGATCGGAAAATTGTTTGAAATTACAAAACTATCCTTATTTAAAAAACCTGTTGTTTTATTACAAAATACGAACCACAATAAAATAGAGGGGGGTATATTTGTCACCACATTATCCACCTTTTTCAGATATCAGATTTCCTCACACAATTCCACCCGTTGAAAGGTAATCTCCAACAGTGCTAAAATCTGATTTTTACACTTCCTCTTGCATTGCAGGACAAGTGGGATTGATGGCAAACTTTAACAAAAAATCCCCAACCAAACGTTGATAACTCACATTCCCACCATCACTTAACCAGGAAAGTTTTTCCTTCTCCCCGACCAAACACAACCTAAAGCGTCACGTCTTCCAAGGTGGTGGATATATGGAGACAGGAGACTTCACGTGGGATCAGTGGAGTTTCTTTACAATCAATTACACATATAATAGCAAGCAAACATCAAGGGGAAAGAAATTGGAAGCTGAATAAGAAGGATATTCAGTTTCATATCAATCTCCAACTTGTTCGCGTAATTACATGTTGGAACCCGGAACAACAAATATTTAAAGAAGTATCATTGTTGACAACCCGTCATCCTTGCTAAATCAGAATGATCAAAAAGCTAAGTGCCCTTGATCTTTGCATATTATTTTACTTTCCAATTATATTTATGCTTTGGACTAATCTCTGGACAAATCAAAGATTTGACTTGATTGACAGAATATATTCTTTGATTAAATATATATGTATATATATATATATATATATTTATACCGTGGCATTCTTTAACAATATATATTTAATTATTATTGCTCCAGCTCAAATTGGAAGACATTCTTTAAATATTATTTAATATATATTGTTGAGAATATTACATGTTGTAATATGCACAGGTTATTATCAAATATTCACGAATGAAATGCGTTGATAGATGATTGCATGAACTAATGCATTGTTATATGAATGTTATGATCATCCTTTTCATTTATGATAATAATGATGGACAACATATGTACCATTATACCTTGATATCTCCTGTGGACCCCATTGATTATGCCAGAAAACTTGCCAACCATGGCTTGCTCAAATCACATTTCATGTCCATATTTGTTGTCCTCGTTAATGCATTCTTTGGAGACAACTAATTCATGGATAAAGCTTCCATTTTTAGTCTCGGGTAAACCATATTCACGGGTGCTGTCTTCCATTGCTAATAAAGAAAGCAATTAAATTGCATTTGTGAGATCAAGAGAACTTGGGAGAGCAGACAAGGGTAATGGCTTGGAAGCCCCGATGAGGCAGCAGCACTTGGGAGAGCAGACGACTTCCACACGAATTTATGTTGCATCTTTAATTGAGAAATGCTTCCAAGCAATAACAACCCAACCTTTGTCATCAAAGGAAGCAATTTATATTTTCTCTCATGATTAAATTTATCTGCAACCTTCATGATAGATTTAAATCCTATTTACATTAGCTTCATGTTCGGTTTGACTTTAATGATACTTATAATGGGTTTGCTTGTTGTACAAGAGGCATTAGACCCATACGACAGGAAAATTGATTCTGTGAAGTATCATTTGCTCAGTGTGATCTCTCAGCTTTCTTGATCCCACAGAAGAATTAAACCAGGATGAAGTGCATCTGTGTCTAATCACAAAGCCGAGTCACGAAAGTTGATGGTGCAAGAAATTCGACCAATGATGAGGGCTTCCGAGATGCACTCTACTTGAACAAAAATATTCATCTTACATATATCAAAATAATGGACTCAGACTCCTAATCCGACTTGACATGGTCAACCCGGTAAATGCACGGGAATAACAATCACCTTATGAAAAAAGCCTGATTAGATCTCCACATACAAGGTATGAGATTCACTTTTCATTTAATATGCTTCACGGTGAATATGGCCGCTCAACACTTGATAGGTGAGATCACCTAACATATTAATGTAAATCCTTATTTGTCATGCGTTGATCATTATGGCATGGGCTGGCATTAACATTTGAATATTATTTGCGTCCTCCACATATTCTATTAAATGATTTAATGCCATCAAAGAAAATATACAATATTAAGTAAGGCCACCATGGAGGAGCCTTTAACTGCAGAACAAAAACTTATATGAAGGCTGAAAAATTGATATCTGTCAAAGATATGAATTGTTGTGGAGAAGCGCATTATAAATGATAGAAATATTCACACAAGCAAATGGTGAAAGGTGTTGTGGCCGAGTTGAGAATCATTTGTTCCATTGCAACTCGGCTTACTTAGCTTCCTCTTTATTTTATTCATTTGATGCAAATATAATGTAAGCTTGCAACAGGAAGGTATATGAAAGGTTAACTCCTGAGATCCATGGATCTTTTGAGAAAAGAAGCAGATCGCAACATACCTTGAAGGGTTTTGGAAGCAATATTTCGAAAGTGGGACTGACATCTACTACAGATAACAAGATAACCCGCCTTGGCCTTGGTAAAATATGGAGGAAAGAATATCAAAACAACAGATCCAATTCTCGTCGAAAAGCAAGACAGGAAAGAATTTTTTATTCTTATTTTTATATTGATATTATTATCTACCTTTCTGTGCAAAATCATTGCATTCTGAAACCCTCTTATATATATATATATTTTAATAGAAAAAAATATCTATCCTTTTTATATATATTTGATTCAGATATCAAGTAAAGGTACTTGATGAAAAAGGTAGTCCGTAATTTGGTGGAGCCCGCCCCTGATGCAATGCTTTTCATTATCAAAGATAAGGAAGCTAAATATCGTTCAAAAGAAACCAAAATCAGCTTTCATTTGATTGGCATGGGCCCACGAATAAATTCTTTTTGCTAACCATATTATTAATAGTTGGCAAGCTGTCAAGTGTGCAGGAGTTATGATTAAAGCAAGGTTGCTAAAATCCCAAATATATTCCTGCAACTAAAATGGTTCAAGCTTGGGAGCTTTCACGATTTTGTAAGTGTCGACATCATGGAGCACCCATCGATGAAGAAGACAGAATGTAGGAATACAATCCGAGGTATCCTTGGAGTTAACTCGGCTCCAGCATGTTCAGGCATGAGTCCAAGGACACATCTCATATTGACGTTGGACCACCAGGAAAGTAATGTCAATTCTTTTCATAACATATATCTCTATTTATTGGAAAATCATATAATTATGATCGGTGATACCAATGCTAAGACCCACCACAAATTAATGCAAATTTGTTGAATATCTATAGTATATATCTTGCTGAATAAATCCATATGATAAATTTGCAAAGTGGATTAATGATATTTTTTCCCAAGAATGAGGTTTATGAAGGAATCCAATACCAACATAGAGATGGCCAGTAAATTGGTGTTTGATAGAGGCCACAAACATGTTGAACCCAATAACATCTCGGCTCAAATAAGCTCACCGCCTTGAGGCCACTAGCCGGAGTCAATGGCAAACATCATCCTGTGACCGAGGTTGCTATTCTCCTTTATGGGAAACAATCCGGAAATCAACAAGACGGAGGGATGCAATTGATATCCCGGACGAATAAACCGAGATCTTGAAGTTACCTGGACAAAAATTTATTTGAATGCTAACTTCACTATCAAAAAAGATATCCCACTCCAAGTTAAGGTACATGCTTCTTTATCTTATATGCTGCCAAGCTTCTTCATATATTTGACTATGCTAGAAGTCCATCCAATCAGACGTGAGCCATTGACTCAATATACTTGATTGATGTCTTTTAAAAAAAACGTGATCAGATTTGATACATGAGGTGTCTCTTATGGTGGGACCTACAATAAATAAATACTAGATATATATTCAGCATGATTTGAACATTGCACTAGATGAATATCTTTGCTCTTCTAACTACATGGTTGTGTATATTATTGCTACCTCACTCTTGTTGGGCGGCGAGGAGCATAATTGTTATGACAATATTATATCTTTGCTCTTCTCTTTGAGTTGACGTTCGTGAAAGAACAACGTTTGATCTTATATTGGGCAAAAGGAATTATCTTTTTAATATTTGAGGAAAATATATGTCTACCTCTTTTATCCCAATGCTAGACAAAAATGTCTACCTTTTTAAAATATTATAACATCTGTTGAAATTAAGGCAAGCCAGGCAAAGTTGTCCTTTGCTGATTCGGTTTTGCTATGCTAAGCATAGTGCCACATATGAGCTTTTGATAATTTACATGGAAATGACATCAATTTGGCTTGAGATTCAAATTGTTTGTTTAAATGGCTTCATCAATACACTGAAGCCGAAGTGAAGCATATATAGTACGCGTCGGTATCCAAACAGTGGTCATCACACTTCAAACGGCTATGCACAATGGTTCACAAATACAACACCTGAATTCAAATCAGAGGATGTTGAGGAGTCAGATTGCAATTCAAGGCTGGCTTCTCTCGTTTAATTCCATTTCTTTTACTTTCAATTGTCGAGATATGACATATTGTTGTTGTAACAACTAACTATTTTCCCACGCAAAGGATGGGTAATTAATATGCAGGATGTAGAGGAGTTGGATTGAAATTCAAGTCTGACTTCAATAGCCATATCAGCCAACACTCAACAATAAGCATCTCGGCTAAGTCATGGCCAAAGCTGGGATCAAGCTTTAATAATTACAAAAATTTGGCATCATGACCAAAACCGGGATATGATTTCAGTAGGCGTAAGAATAATGCCGCCGGAGACATGCCAATGGGCCTAAAGCAAAAAGACCCGAGCTGGTTTATCTTACTCCCACTACAGGAACTGTCCTCTATTGTAAGCAGGATGGTTATAAACTAACAGGGAAATATTCATTTCCTTAATTTTATATAATTTCTTGCTGGATAAAATTTTTACATGCTTTGAAATCTCTGTAAACGCTGGGATCTGATATATATATATATATATATATATATATATATACTTCTTAAAGCTTGTCAACACTGCTATACATGCGTATATTATTAGAAAAAGCAGGATTGGCAAATATTTTATGAAAAAAGGAGCGTCAGATTTCACCAGGAGGCCGCGTTCCCTAAATTTCATGGAGTATAGATGAAAATCAACAAAATTGGGGAGCATGGAGCCTTCATGATGGATGCTCAATCAAATGCGATAGAATGAATTATGGTCAACTAATAATTATTGTTGATTGATGCTGGTCAATTATTATTGATTGCTGATTGCATTTATTACACTTGGATAATTATTGATTGCTGATTGACTCAATATTATTGCAAATTTCCTTCTTCATACTTTATTATGTTGCATTTATTTTTGCAAATAATAATCAAACAGGTGGTGTGGAGATCCCCTCTAAAGGGAAGGAGATCCAAATTCACTCAAATAAGGGAGGAAATTCACCTAGATGAATGCAAGACTTGGACGAAAGGAGCCAAGCTGAAAGAAGAGCCGAGGCACGAGAAGCCGGGCTCGAGACAAAAGGCGAATACTGCCCCCCACCGTGGGTTGAGAAGAAGGCCAATCCCAATTAAAAGACCACGGAAAATGAAGCCGGGTTCAAATAAAATGGCATCGCAAGAGAAGTAGGGCCTAAATTAAAAAGGCATGCAGGAAGAAGCAGCAATGCAATTCAAAGAGACGAAATGCGTCTCCTTAAATATAAGGCATCGACAAAAGAAGCCAAAGTTAAAATGAAGACCGGCCCTCCGGGATATAAATGGTTTATTAAATGAAGGTAATCCATCATCAAAGTTGAAGACGGATGTGGAGAGATCCAATCCGAGATAAAAAGTTGAAGAAAGAAAAGCAATTTGACCATAAAAACTGAGTTCAAATACTCAAAATATGAAATTGAGAAAGAACCCGGCAGAAGACCCGGGCATCTGCAGAGCCAACCAATCAGCATTGAAACAAGTCTGATGGCTAGTAAATATAAAGTTGATCAGCAGGAAACTACTGGCCAAGTGAACTGAAAGTTGCATCAATGGTCAGATTGTCAATATTTAACTCTTTGACAGTATATTGATAAATTTTTATATCTTATAATGATATGAGTGTACTAACAATTCATGGGCGAAGTCCACTTACAAGTATATTATCTCTGTAATTTCAGGATGAAGTCTGGGTGGCAAGCATGCTCCCCGGAATAAAGATCCTGAAATAATGATATGACGCATACATTCGTCTTGAGATGCTCTAGCAAAGAAATAGCAACAGGACCACATCCTAAAAGGGGCCATAGCCCTCGATAATTAAGCAAACTGGCCATGTAGCCGAGCTCCAAAAGCTTCGGACGCTAAATTCAGAGATCAAAGCATTCTGATCACAGCATCGGGATCCGAAATAAAGAATAAAGATAGGATTGGAGAGATGTGATATTGGCGAAAAGATCACACCCCAATCTGAAATATAAATAAGAAGACGGATTGCAATCCTTACGACATGATTGCACTTAAATCCGAGATAAAGATCGGCCCTCCGGGATATAAATGGTTAATTAAACGACATATCTGAGCTGCAAATCGGAGGTAAAATGGACATGGATATGGCGAGATCCAATCCAATCCAAATTGAAGGCGGATATGGCGAGATCCAATCCGGGATAGAAATAAAAATTCGATGTACAAATCAGAGATTAAATAAATACGGATATAGTGAGATCCAATCCACGATTGAAATAAATCCAGAATATAAATTGGAAGACGGATCCAATCCGGGTTCAAATATAAGAATAATGCAAGCATGCAAAATCAAGCCTGGTTCGGGGAAAGCGGGAGAACGCTTCCGTAATCCAAATCGAACTAAGATTCAAGAAGGCAGATTGAAGCGACACTAATCAAGTCATCATGACGCCTTTGAAATTGAAACTCAGGCAAGAAGCCGAGTTAAATATTATGAAACCACGGTATACGAATCCGGGTTAAAGTAAATCGAAGGAACAAGTAGATACCTTCGTAAATATGGATCCTTGTGTTTCTGATGCATCAAACATAAATCTGATATACAAGCGCAATTTTTCATGCCGACTCTGATCAAGTCGTAATGCTCCGTACTAAGGTCGAAAGACCCAAGTGGGACATGTGACAATACTGCCTTTACCTTGGATAGTACCGGGTTAAGAAACCCAGGTCATGATTGAAGGCGACAAATGATCAGCTTCATTAATGCTGGCTTAACAAAACGTTAAGTTAAAACAAACATGCGTCACGGAGAGTGACAAAAAGCGGAATCTGTATAATGCTTTGACCTCGGCCAGGTCAATATACCGGAACTCGTAAAATGCACGAGTTGCGAAAATAAGAATTTATTCGAGTTGTAGAAATATCCCGTCTCGGATGAGGAGCAACTCGAGTAAGGTTTGATATTCTTAGAAAATTGACTAAGTTACAAACCTAGATAACAAGGATACAAGTGTGTTATCACAATCAAGAGAATGCTAAGTCCTTAGAAGTATTTAACAAATACTTCAGGCAACTCTGGAATCTGATAAACCTCAAATACTTAGAAAAGTATGTCTAAGTTATCAAGGAGGCATAAAACTCAAGATGCGAGTATAAAGACAAAATCATCTATAGGCATGAAATGGATGAAAAGCCTAAGAACCGGATAAGAGGCATCCCGGCCCAAAATTCAGCGGGAGTCTCACCCTGTTCCATCTGAACGTCACGACAATGCAAGCCGGACTCAAAAAGGTGAATGATTCTGATCAAGTCAAAATCTGTTAAAGACACGGTATGCACAGTCGGGTTAAAATAGAAGACGATATCACAACGAGATTCTGGCAAAGGCGAGCTCAAATAAATAAAGCCACAGTATATAAAACTGGGCTAATTATAGCAAGGAGAAATTCAACTCTGCAAACAAAACATGCAAAGAATCGGGAACAAAGCCCGAAAATATCAGCTAAAAAAGGGCTCAAAGATCCCCAAATCAGAAGAAAGAAATTTCAAAGGCAAAGTCGGTATTCCGACATACACAGCTTGGATTAAAGTAATACAACCCGACAACCTAGATTTCCCGACTGCCGGACTGGGGGCAAGTGCAGGAATGCAACCAAAATTAAAAGAGAAAAGTAGCAACCCTCATAGTTCAAGATCTCGGTAAGACAGTCAAAAAGACTGAACCACTAGTCCGAGCTACATGCCTCGGCCAAAAAATTTGAGGAAGGAATGTTGAAATAGCATACACGGTACTCGGCTCATGAAGCCCGACACCGAAGAAAGAAGGAAATAAGTAAAAAATAAATCTGAAACACGGATCGACAAGAATCCATGGATTTAGAACATGGATCAATGAATCAATAAAAATTCGGGAAAAAGGTCAAAGGGAAAAACTTTCCTGCTTCCAATAGAGGCCTTGGTCACGGAAGTTTGACCAACAAGATTACGGTTCAACAGACTTCGCTTTGGACACCCAAACTATCGGGTAGGAAAACAAAGGAGGATGTCTGAAGTAAGAATTCAACATGACAAGATAGTTGAAGCCATACACCACAAAACAAAGGCTAAACAAGGCTCGGACCATGAACATGACCGACTGCTAGGCACTGAGAATAAAATATTCACAAAATGCGTTCAAGATCAATGCACAACAACCCACCCATACTTATCAGATGTGCACCCCGGACACCCAGACTACCAGATTTGTAGAGATGTGGTCCTGAAAAAAAAAAAAGAATCACACCCCAATCCGGGATAAAATCAAGACGGGTTTGGAGAGATGTGTCGCACCCCAATCCGCGATTAAATGAAGATGATTTTGGTGAGTTGAGATCCTAGAAAAAGGATCACACCCCAATCTGCGATAAAATGAATATGGGTTTGGAGAGATGTGGTCCTAGAAAAAAGGATCACACCTCAATCCGCGATTACTGACAAAAAGTTGGTAAGGAGAACTGAAAACTCACATCCGGGATCCAAGAAATGGACACCTGGACACAACGATGTTAAGCCGGGTTACAAGGATGATGCACTTGGGGGCAGCTCACCTGTTCGATCTGAACAACTCAAGCTCATTCCTCACCCGGTTATATGGAATGCACGTAGTGTCACGCCGGGTTCATGCTCAACCCGCTGAGATAATGGGCAATGAAGTACCAGTACCATTCCTCGTTCCAAAAATTCAAAGCCTAGAACGCATGGGAAAGTCAAAATAAGCCAAGGTAAAAAATGACACTCTGGCAAGAAGCCGAGTTAAACATTATAACGCCAAGGTATTGAAAAACTACGACTAGCAACGTGCAAGAACCTGGATAGAAAATGGGTTAAAAATAAAAAGCACATTGCAGGAGTGTGGCTTCTAGACGAGGCATAGAAAAATGGAAGGATGCTTCTGAATCCTAAATGTTGCCAAAATAAACAACATGTGTACAAGCTGTGATAAATGAAATCAGGATTGAAAAATAAGGGGCAGATTGGTACAACCTTGATCAAGTCATCTTATTGGGTTAAAAGCAAAAAGCGGAATCCGCATGAAAGACCTTGGCTAGGTCATTTTGTTCAGTTAACGCTGAAAAGATAAATCTGAATCAACAAAGCCACCGTCCAAGAAGTTGGGCTCAAAGCGAAAGCCTCGGAAGGAGAAGTCGAGCTCGATGTTGAAAGAAGGCAAACACTGCCCCACCAAATCACCACCTAAGCCAAAAAAGATAATAACTGCAATCGCTAACCCAATTGAGTCGGCCAAGGAAAGTTCCAACCCAAAGAAAATTGCTCCAATGAAGATGCCAAGTCAAAGCAAGAATTCGACTGCTAACTTGAAATTCAAATGCAGAGATTACTGCTATTACATGCAAGTATACGACAAATCTTATCCGGGTTATGCAAATGATGCTTGGGGGAAACTCGCCAGTTGGATCCGAACTACTCAAGCACATTCGTCACCCAATTACACATGCAGAATATCTTGCTGGGTTCATGCATAACCCGTCCACATAATTGACAAGGGAAAATTATTCCTGGATTCCAGAAGAAAGCTAAAAGCTCAGGACGTGTGCGTATGGAATGATGCTTGGGGGAAACTCGTCAGTTGGATCACAACCACTCAAGCTCATCCCAAACTCGGTATAGGAATACGTGATACGTGAAATATTTTCCATGGTTTATGATCAACCCGCTTAGATAAGGGGCAATGAGGACCCCGGTTTAAAAGCCTGAGATGTAAGGAACATATATGCAAAAAGTTTACAAAAACTCAAACGCTCTTAGCTCAGCAGAAAACCTAAAGCAAAAGGCAAGACAATTCACCCCGGCAGCCTGGACAACCAAACTACTGGGCTGTGGGGCAACTGTTATGGACCTGACAAAGGCCTATATTCTAGAAGGCCCAAATAGGGCTAACAGCTAAGAGGGAATTAAGGAAATATTCCTTAGTTATGCTAATCCTACTACGACAGCAATGGATCAACAATTGGACCCCCAATTCTCCTTAGAGGCCCAAAAGTCCACTCCTGCCAGGTAACCCATCTATAAATAAGGGGTTAAACCAATAAGGTACACACACTCTAAACCTCTCTTTTAGCTTATCACTGTGCACACACCCCACGCCTTGACTACGTCGTTATATTATAGTGCACAGTGATCCGCTTATCTTTAGTGTACCTCTCCTATAAGTATCTGAGGGAGGGCAAACAAATCCAATATTAACATACCAATATCTGATTGGACATCATGATCTATCAGATCATAACAATATATATCCCATAATAGCCTAAAAACATCATTTGACTACACACCATAATGTGAAATATTGAAAAATAAAATTCAGGTGCATGATAATGTAAACAATTCATTGTTGTACATAATTCTGCTTTCAACTTGTTTGGAGAAATGTGGATGTGAATCTAATGTGAAAATTAAGATTGATTTACTACTAATATTTTAATGGCCCTTGCTAAAATTATCTTCGCACATGCACAACTATATTCAGTCTTTGTACCTTTTGATTTATAGGTACACTTTAGAGGAAATCCCAGTAATTTATTGCTTCCTTGTGAAGGAGAAGACAGCGTAGAGTGGAGCTTAATTAACTCACTTAAAGAGGTCAGATGTGTGATTTCTTTTTTGTGATGAGAAGACAACCTTCTGGTATAGTGACTATATTGAGTACCCAATAATGGCACTTAAAGTCAATAAGTCATGTATGTCCGCCAATATAGCTGATTAAAAGGTTATATTTATTATGGTGTGGAGTCAAATGATGTTTTTAGGCTATTATAGGATATATAAATATATATATATACTGCAGAAATGATTTTACCATATATAAATATATATATATATATATATATATATATATGTGGTAAAATCATTTCTGCAGCCGTTTTACGTATAGTAACGACATGTGTATGGTTATAATTCCCCACATTTAATGTTTTCATCCTTTGTATGGTTATGATTCCCCGTATTTAATGCTTTCAAGTATATATATGGAAAGTATTCGATTGCTGCACGTACAGCAGCTGCAGAAATGTAAACCTCTATATATATATATGGGGTATATATTTCTACAGCTACTTTAGACAAGGTTATCTACAGCAACCCAAAAACTATATCGTTTTGATTAATGCAGTGTGTTTCTGTAATTTTAGGTGAATTAATGAATGGTGTTTCAGTAAAAAGTATATGATAAAAAAATAAATAAAATTACGGAAACACTCTTCATTAATTCACCTAAAATTACATAAACATCCTTCATTAATCAAAATGACGTAGTTTTTGGGGATAACTGTAGATAACCTTATCTAAAATGGCTGTAGAAATGTTTACCCCATATATATATATATATATATATATATATATATATATATATATATATATATATATATTCAGACTACCACTATAAGACTGGTTGGATTTTGATATTTTCTACGAAGTCCTCATATGGTGCAAGGTAAAATGGAAAAAAATAGACCTTATAAGAAAATTGTTATAATATATATGAAGTATCAAACTACCACTTCCGTCTGCTGGATTCTACTAATAGGGAATACTCTTGGAGAAATTGCTGGTGAGAAGGCTGGTATCTTCAAGATAATTTTAAGAGTAAAAATTTTTCTTCTTCTTTTCTGATTTGGAGAGCCCACGACTACATAGGAGCTTTATGTCTCACACTTAACCGATATGGGAGTCACACTCCTGTGTCATTTTCTTTCATTTATTTTTCTTTTAAAGAATAAAAATTCTATTTGAAGTTTGTATCAACCATGTGCACTTTCATGTGCAGCACAACTGTGATTATATTTATCTTTTTTTACACTTTCCTGTCTTCCCTTTTGTAACACCTATTGCTGTTTTTTGTCCTTTTTTCCTAAACTTTCCTTTTATTTATTTATTTTGATGTAGCACCGGATTCCAGCATTTACTTTCAACCTGATCAAGCAATGCATGTACTCGAAGAGAAGGCTTCTCAGTTACGTGTAAGTACATTCTTTCATGTTCTTCTTCCTCCAGAATATACATGAATGATGTTTATTAGCTTAGCTACATTGTCTGCAACACTTGTCCAAGCAAACCAAAAATTAGTAAAAACATTTCACCAATGTTTTTTTCTAAGTACTTGAGTCTTGAACTATCCGCTTGTATGTACTTTACTAAATTGCCTTGCCCAAAGATCTGTCCTATGATTCTGTAAGTACATATATTTATTCTATCAAAACGATGTTTGTCTTTGAAAGTATAATTTCTTCAATCAAATTCAACATGCCTGGCCATACTCATACTACATTTAATCAAGTTGTGTCTTTATACTCTGCACTTTACAGTTGTTAATGATCTTGTTGAGATATATAAAACCATTAATGTAGCCTCACCTAACAGCTTAAGCTTTTGGGTTGAATTGGTTCTTTACATGGTATCAGAGCCTCAGTGTATCGGGTTCGATCCTTACCGCCCCCCACTTTCTCTTGTGGAATTTCTTAGCATAGGTAGGTGGGCCTGTGCATTGTTCACCTTTCAAGTCCAGTGGACTCTCGTGTGAAGGGGCGTGTTGAGATATATAAAAATCATTACTGTAGCTTCACCAATTAGTTTAAGCTTTTGGGTTAAATTGGTTCTTTATAGATCTTATAAAAGTCCGAAGATCCATAGCATGTAATTCAGATAGCTATCTCGGCGTCCCTCATTGGGGTAGGTTTACTCTTTGGTTTTCATATTCAATCAGCTGAGCAGAACTTACTAACTATAGGTACCTCTTCAAGTCGCAGCCCCATTAGACGCAAAATTGCTAAATGGTTTAAGACTAGGGCTTGAAGGTGAGCTCCAAAAGATAAATGTTAGTCCTGCTAGTGCATTTTGCTCTACATGGCTAAAGATGACTGCACATAAATGTGAAAAGTAGTTCTTATACAACCTTTTCTTTTGTGTTTATGTCTTGTATTTGTCATGTTGTTGAAGAGACTCATCTACCTACATGAAGCAATACATTATGGCAGAGCAGTTCAGATAAAGGTTAGCAACTGCAGGTCTGCAAGGAAGGGCTCAGATTATTCCTAATCAACTCATCAACAATAAAATCTCAATTAAACTTGATTTCTTTTTAGACGGGGCTCATAGTCCTGAAAGTGTTTTGTTTTGTTGATTTACGAAGTCAGTTTTGTATTGAGTATTGATATGTTAATTTTTATTTGTTAATTTTTTAAGGTTACAATGTAAATTTATTGTACACTGCTCGCTAATTGTATAAGTCTTTTTAATACTTTCTAATATATGATATGGACTTTTGTGCATTTAATGTAATGATTAAGGAAATTTGAATTTGATATGTTGTTTACTTTGATTATATTTTCTTATCAGGTGAAGTACAGAAAATTAATATTAATTTTGTAGAGAGAAATTTTTAAAAAAATCTAAATATTTTTGACGGAATTTGTTTTTCGTCAAAACTCTTTACATCATTTTTCAACGAAAATTCTTTGATGTTCTGTTGAAAACTTTCGACGGAATCCATTTTTCATCGAAAACCATAACAACAATTTTCGACGGAATTCTATTGATTTTTTCGTCGAAATTCTTTTATGGAATTTATTCTTCGTCGAAAATCTTTACATCAGTTTTCAACGAAAATTCATTAATTTTTCGTTGAAAGTTTTCAATGGAATCTGTTTCTCGTCGAAAACCATCACAACAATTTTCGACGGAATTCCATTGAGTTTTATTGAAATTTTTTGACAGAATCTCCAATTCCGTCGTTAAGATTGTTACCCACGAAGAGATATTTGACAGCTTCATTTTCGTCTAAAACTTCATTTTTGAAGAAATTTTAACCATTTTTGACGAAATTTTTCCGTCGAAAAAAAAGTATTTTTTAGTAGAGGCATTGAGCGACAAATAGAAAATTATAAATTGGTGTCGTGTACATAAGTTGTATATATTAACTCAATCACCAATGATTCACTGTCATTTTAAATATGAATTTAATTAGCTTATTGTGTATGTAATTTGTAAATTGTTGGTGTATATAAAAATTTCTCATACGAAATTTCTCGTCTTAAGAAACATGATCTCTCTAGAAAATTAAGTTTACCCCGACCGTATTAAACAGCTCGACTTATAATAAAAGGACTTGATAATAAGAAGTATTAAATGGTAATAATTTCATTAATTCACTATAAGAAAAAAGTTTATTTGTGACGAAAAAATTTCGTCATAAATTTTGTCACAAATGACAATTTTTGACACAAATAATTAAATTTCGTCACAAATAAACTTGCGACTCAGGAATTTGTGACAAAATTTATTTGCGATGCAGCAATTTATGACAAAATTTCACAAAATTTTGTCACTAATAATTTTTTTTCTTGTAGTGATTTTTTTTATCAAAATAGAATGATATTGTTATTGGTATTTAGATAAATTATAGATAGATTTAAATTCCAAGTCACACCTTCATGCTGAATTGGGCTTCTTTTGGTGATCTGGTGCCAAATGTTGCCAATTATATGCTCCAGGAGAGTTTCCGAGCCCATTATCATTTGGTTAGCGGTGCCAAAATAGTCACTGATTGTCATATATAGACCTATCTCTCTTTTTTTCTTTAGTACAATAGACCTTTCTCTTTTATGTTGTTCACTATATAGTTCATGTGTTTGTGTTTTTTTTGTATACTTGTTCATGTGTTTTAGTAGGTAGAGACTGATGGATACACATAGAATCGTGACTCTAAATCTTAAACTCTAACTTAATAGTGAAAGCAAATTCAGGAGGATTAGCTTCTAAGTTGCATGGATACGGGGATAAGTATCTAGAAATGTATGGATACGAGATACGGGGATAAGTATCTAGAAATGTACAGGAACAATAAGTATAATATTTTAGGAAAAAATGTTTCTGCAGTTAATGCAGATAAGCTATCTGCATTTATTCTCAAAAGGATGTCGTTTTGATAATTAAATCTTAAAAAATTATAAATATAGAAATTAATATAACCCTGAAATAAATTAAAATTACAAAAACACCATGATTTTTGCCCCAAAACGATGTGGTATTAGATTTACTATAGATAACTTATCTGCAGTAACTGCAGAAAAAACGAACTCAATATTTTAACTGGAATAAGCAAAATTAGTTGAAGAAAAAGAAAGCACAAGTTTTTAAGGTATAAAGTAGAGGTTTTAACACAGTTATCTTTTTAGGGACTCAAATCCGAGATTATTGATTAAGTTATAACAACTCGTTATCAGTTGAGCCCAGTGGCGAACTCAGGAAAAAAAATTTATGTCCGCACATTTAATGAGGGGGTTCGGGAGCAGCGCCCCTGATTTTTTTTATTTATTTTTTTGCAAACAATCATCTTTTTTTATAAAAATGAAAAAGGAAACAAAGGATAAAGAGAGCATGAGAATAAGTATGTGACAGGGGAGAAAGAATAAGTTTTTTCTCTAATCAATTTGCGTTGCTACGTTATTTTAATCATTTCCGTAGGTTATTACGTTGCTAACTAATATAAGAATATATATCTTTTTTGGTCCCTAATAAAAAATTCAGTTCACACTTTAGTCTATCATAAAAAAAATTAATCACCTGATCCATATGAAATTTAAAATGGATCCATTTTGGTCTTTTTGAAAGATTAATGTAGGTCTTTTTTGAATTTATGAGGGACTACGATTCTAACTAAATTGATCTAGTTTAAAAATTTTAGGGACCTCGAGACTATTTTTTTTTTTGTAAAGGACTAAAATGGAGATCATATTTTTTGTTAAGAATTTAAAATGATATTTACTCTTAATATATATATTAAATCAATAGACAAATAAGCACCGGCAACTAAGAAAAAAAAAACAAAGTAAAAATTTTTATGACCGCACTTGCGGCGCGCAAGTGGGTCCGCCACTGGTTGGGTCACGTGCTTAGTAAAATAACTAAGAGTTTGATATTTTTCATATCTCTACTTTATTCTCTTTCTCTATTTTTCATATCGCGAAAATCATGGTCTTTTTTTTATTTCTATTAATATTCAGGTAACAAAATAGAAATATAGCGACTCTACGACGCCTACTTTTCACGCGCATTTGTGATGGAAATTAAATGACGTCTTTATCCATGTATGTTAGTACTAAGAAATTTAAGGCTCAAACAGCCAGCAACAGTCTACAGTTGTCAAAATTGTACGTTCGAGAGATTCTTATGATTTATGGATACAAATTTAATGGTAGTAGGTTTATACATTGTATTAATTAACAATTATTACTCGTAATGCATTACATATTTTTATCTTTTTTTAAAAAGAGATAAAATGTAAATTAACGAATATCGATAAGAAAAAGTATTTCTAGTTACAAAAGAAACATACCTAATTAATTTATAAATTATAACTAATATGTGTCAAAGAATTAACTAAAAAGTTGATTACTTTTAAAAAAAATATTTTTTAATTTAATATAAACAATTAGATTAACTTGACAACATACTAAATTCTTCATTTTGTGGATATAATTTGAACGTATTATATTTATCTCCCGGCCTCCTGTCGGTTCATTTTGTGGATATAATTTGAACGTATTATATTTATCTCCGGCCTCCTGTCGGTTTTTTTAATTATCGTAAGGATAAAGTGTGTGTCATTTTAAAGAATGTGAAATTGTGTCTTTTTAAGAGAGAGAAAGAAATAGATAAAAGAGGAGAGAGAGTTGACAAAAAAATAAAAGTGTGGGTCCTACCTTTTTGTGAGAGTGAAAAAATATAAGTTGTGTCATTTAAAAGAATAAATATTTTTCCGTTATCATAAATGTGATGTGTTGTTAATTAAGGTTGTGGTTTAGGCATGTGGTTGCGGCATGGATAGGAATTTCGCCATCAAGCAGTTAAATGCATCGTCCATTAAAACATGTAACAATCATTTAGTATTTCTGGAAAGAAATAATTTTTATTTATTATTGTGTTTTGAAATATTTTTTGAGAAAAAAAATGTGTTTGATAATAGGGAAAAGTTCACCAATGCCCCTGTGGTTTGCTTCAGAATCATTTATGTCCCTGTGATTTTTTTCTATCGCATATGCCCATGTGCTTTGTAAAAAATAAGAAACCACAGGGGTATATGTGATATAAAACATACCCTTTTACAAACCACAGGGGCATATGTGATACGAAAAAATCCACAGACGCATAAGTGATTCTGAAGTAAACCACAGGGACATTGGTGAACTTTTTCCTTGATAATATGTTTTATTTTCTGGGCAGGATATACTTACCGTCAAAAAAATTTATCACCTTTACAACCAACTTAATCACCGTTAATTTTCGTCAATCTAACGGTTATAATTTATTGGATTTAATGTGAATTAATAATTAATTAATTAATAAATACGATCCAATAATTTCCAATAAATTATAACCGTTAGATTGACGAAAATCAACCGTGATTAGGTTGGTTGTAAATATGATAAACTTTTTTTGAGGTAAGTATATCCTTCCCCTTTATTTTCATTCCGAGAATGAAAATTGTGTTTGATAACGAATAAATAATATAATAAAATATCATTCTTATTAAGTATAATTTTTTTTTCGGATAATCACTTTCCTTTTCATATGATGCAGTGGTGGTGGCGGTGACGATAGAGGTGGTAATGGTGGTGGTGGTGACGGCAGTGGCTGCGGCAATGGTTGTGGTAATGGTAGTGATGGTGGTGGGAGTGGCGGTGACGTGGTGATGGTAACGGTGGTGGTGGTGGTGGTGCGATGGTGGTAGTGGTGGCGATAGTGATGGTAGTGGTGGTGGTGATGGCAGTAGCTGTGGCGATATGGTGGTAATGGTGACGGTAGTAGTGATGGTGATGACGGCGGTGGTAGTACGACGACAACAACTACGATAGTGGGGGTGGTCGTGTCGGGATGGTGGTGGTGATAATAATGATAGTGGTGGATAGTGATTGAGAGAGACAATTGTTTATTATTTTGTGCCCTAGAACCAAAAAATAAAAGGGAAATTATACTCTTATGCTACATAAGAGTCCTATCTCATTTTACACTCACATAAAAAGACGTGCCTCTTTTTTCTTTCTTTTTTCTTTTTTTAAAAATTGATGGGTCCCACTTAATTTATCTCACAACATGAGATAGCTTCTCTCATACAACATGAGAGAAGTAAAACCCAAAATAAAAATATTTTTATTCTTTTTTCTATTATCAAGAATAGAAATTGAACCGGGTCTTTCTTGGAAAGAAGAAAATAAACCGGTTTTAACTCTTAACTCAATGAACTCATATAGTTACATCCAATTCATGTTTATAATAAAGCTCTCAATATGGACTAGTCTATCTTGTTCGGTCTTAACTCTTAACTCATGTAAATTAGAGCAAAAAAATAAATAAAATAAAAAACTCAAAAACAAAATCTCACCAAACCTTATGGATTATTAGTAAATCTTTAAACAGTCATGTAGTATATACTTATTTTTCAAAAGTAGAAATAAGTGAGACTTATATGACATTAACTATAAATAAAATAGATAAAATACCATAAAAAATAGATAAAATAAATGTAGTTAAGTGAGTTTCAAGAAATCCAAAGAAATTTCTATCAACGTGAGTTTTGTAACATTACCAGAACTATCACAGATAGAATTCTTTGCTTTGTATTCCACTGCTCTTAACATTGTGAGCTTTTGAGCATTGTATTTACTGTGTTTTTTTTTTTTTTTTTCAAAAGCATTGTATTAACTTTATCATTATCTCTCTCCCTGACTCATCTCTATGTCACAAGCTTTCCTCTTTTTTACCACTGATTTCTTGCCATTGTTAGTTTTGTTAAGAAACTGATGAGAAGTCCTCGATCTCTTCCAAATCTTGAGGTGATTTTTTAGTCCTGGTCTCCATATCTATTAGCTCCCTGCGAGCTTCCAACTCTCTCATCCTTTTCTCAAGCTTTCTAAGGTATTCAATTGCATCATCTAGTACTGAAACTTTGTAATCCTGCAGGAATGATGCATTTAATTAGTTGGAGCAGTGACAACAAGCGAACAATTGTCATGACTAAAATATAAATTACCTTACTAATTGAAGGGACCATTCATCTAAGGGTTTAAAACCTTTCATTTAGTTTTGCTCTTCTCCTTCTTTCTGACAAAACGTGGTTCATGCCAATTGCATCACCCTCTAGCTAGTCTCATTCCTTCTTTATAGTCATTCTCTTCTTGAGACTCGAGCAGCACATCCTAGTGCATCCGAGGAACTTCAAACACTACTTTCTTCAAGAAGTTTTGTGAGGTTCCTGCTCTTGGCCTTTGGATTTCTATATGGTCCTCCTTTCTTCCAACTGGCAAAGCTTGATTCACGATGAGAATTTTGAAAATGCATCCCCATAATTTTATCTGCATATTATTTTCTTAACTCGGTTGAATGTAATTTGATTGTTTAATTGTATACAACTAAGTCAGTTCTATTCTCTAATCTTCATCCTTGGATTTCTTAAGTCACTCTAAACTTAACTAGGGAGAATTAGAATAAAGGATCAGCTTTTAAGAATGACTTGATATAGAGAATTTATTACTGATTGGTGAGATTATTTTCATTATGAAGCAGTAACTCATTAAATATCATAGAATAAAATTAACTTGTTAATTAACTTTTTAATCTTTTAAATTAACTTTTCTATAATCTTTTGTTTTTTTTTTTGTTTTTAATATATTTTTGGTCTTCAAAAACATTACCTGCACATGCTTTGTTATTGTTTCAATTTATTGTGAGGAATTCTAATGAAACTGCTATCTAATTTGGGGTTTGCAAATTTTTTCAGTCAGTGATAGTGGCAAGTTTATGTTTGCTGAAAATTGTGGGGGAAAAAGCTACAAATACACAGGTAACATAACAGTGCTATTGGTCGTGCATTTAGTTTTTAATCTATTCTTTCTTTCATAGTATGGTAGATGTAATGAAAATTGAATGGTAAATTTTTACATTAACCAGAGTATACTTCCAGACTAGATGTTACTTCTGTGTTCTTATATATTGTTTTAAATTGTAACTACTGCATAGCCAAAGACAAATGCATGGATGCTTTTAATGTTTTCATGTCAGATAGACAATTTTGCGAAAACTTTGTCTTTAAGCATTAGATAGTGCATGTACTGTAGATTGTAAAAACTTTTGAATTTAATCATTCATTATAAAGGCTAAATTACCTTTTTTTTTCTTCTGTACTTAGTGATTCTTGTTAAGAATAGAAAAAAGAGAGAGTGTTCACAGTCTAAACAACATATATAATTAAGAATAAGTGATTTCCAAGTATATATTTAGAGTCTGTTTGACACATCTTTTTCAAAGCTAAAATCTATTTATAAACTAAAGTTAAAAAATAGAGCTACAAGAATACACGATCAACCAACATTTATCAAATTTGAAAAAACGGTTCGAGTTCGCTTATCTCCAACTCGTGAACTTAGCCGATACAAAGCTATATGATAGCACCTGTTTGATGATTATATAAAGTTGTTCTAATAGTTTTAAAAAAGGAAAGATGAAATAAGTTGTTATTAGAATGAATTATTATAGTAAATGATAAATTTTATAAATACGAGTTTATAATAAAGGTAAAGTTGTAAAATTAATATGAAAACTCTAAAAAAAAGGCATAAATCTTTAAATTTTTTTTTTTTGGAGCTTTTAGCTTTTTTCTTTTATATATTAAAAATAATTTTTTATAATAGAAGTTTTTATAAGATTATATTTGGTTAAATTTTTACTTTTAAGGAAAAGAGAAGTTAAAAATAAGAAATTCTAAATAAGCACTTAGTTGATCGTTGAGAAGGAAAAATTAATTTTAAAGTAACGAAGAGCCAAAAAAATTAAAATATTATACTTTTAATAATTAATTACGAATTGGTAGTAGTTTAGAAATTATTTTCGAATTTATTGCAGTCATTCACGCTCAAATTAGGCGTGACTCCCAAGGCATTCACGCCTAATTTAGGCGTGAATCATCTGGTGTTGACACGTGGCAAAAAAAGTCAACTTATGAACTTTAAAACTTTGAAAAGCCATAACTTTTGACTCGGGTATCCAAATGAGGTAATTCTTTTTTTGATTCAACATAACTTTTCGAGATCTACGCAATGACATCTCATTTGATATATTTTATCTCTCACAAACACAATTCAAATTTGCAATAATTGTATTATATAGTGTATTACTAAAAAAAATTAAAAAATTATTAATAAGAAAAACAAAATAAAGATTTAATTTGTGATTTAAACTCAAAAATCAATTTGAAAAATCTGTATTAATAAAGAAAATAATTAAATAAATATTCTAAACACTTGGTAGAATATTATATAAATTTGTATATATTTTATATAAATTTGTATATATTTTAATAATTAAATAAATAACAGTGTACACTATTTTTTTCAAACACTTGGTAGAGGCAAAAAAATTAAAATATTGCTTTTTTAATAAATAATTACGAATAAGTTACCGTTTTGAACCTAATTACGAATATATTGCACTCATTCACGCCCAATAATGGTCTATAACATTAAATTCAAAATTCAAATAACCTCCAATAAGTTGATTGCATTTTGTATTTAATAGGAGTTCATTGTGTTTTGTATTTAATAGGAGCTGATTGCGTTGTAATTTTATGAGTTGGTTACAGATTGTCGCCAATTCAAATAAATTTGCTGGTGGTTATTTGAATTTTGAATTTAATGTTAAAGGAGTTGATTGTGTTTTGTATTTAATAGGAGCTGATTGCGTTTTGTATTTAATAGAAAATTTGGTGCAATCTTATTTATAAATGAGTTAATCCACTTTGGTGTCATCTTTATAGTATTATTGTTGTAAATTTGAATTGTGTTTGTGAGAGATAAAATAAATCAAATGAAATGTCATTGTGTAGATCTCGAAAAGTTATGTAGAATCAAAAAAAGAATTACCTCATTCGAATACCCGAGTCAAAAGTTATGGCCTTATAAAGTTTTACAGTTAAACTATTAATTTTTTGTGCTACGTGTCAACACCAGACGAGTCACGCCTAATTTAGACGTGAATGCCTTGGAAGTCACGCCTAATTTGGGCGTGAATAACTGCAATAAATTCAAAATTAGTTTCTAAACTACTACCAATTCTTAATTAATTATTAAAAGTGTAATATTTTAATTTTTTTTGCCGTAATGAACATTAATCCTTCAATGGCGACTTTAGAGAAAGCACTTCTTCGCAGTTAAGTCCGCGGGCACAAAAAATTTGCAGCCCTTCTACCAAAAAAGGGCTATTACTTATGCAGAAGAAGATTGATACAATCCCTTGTGACAATTCTTACCTAGTGTTATACCCAGCTCAAATCGATAGAATTGACTTGGAATCGAGTGAATCGGTCATTTGATCGATTTGAGTCAATTATCAAATCGATCATATATCAAACCCAATAAAAATTGATTTAAACCAGCCGGTTTTATCAAAACTGATGACCCATCATCAAAATCGGTGGGTCATGCATTTTTATTAAAAAAAAAACTAAAAATCAAAGTAGTCTAAGTCTTGTCTTAAAAAAATGTGTAACTTTTTTCAAAATTTATTATGGTTTAGTTTGCTAGCAGTATATTTTCTTAGGATAACCTCAAATTTTAACTTCAAAGACTGAAACAATTTGTGAAATATTAAATTAAAAGAAGGTGACATATATTGATTCTCGTAAATCCATTTTTATGAAAAGTGTTATTGGTAAATACCTTATAATTATTAAACATAGTTATATGCGATAACTTAATACTTGAATTTTTTTTTTCTTTTACAATATACTATATATGATTATCATATATGACTTTTTTTTATCCCTATAAAAATTATATATGTTTGTAGCCTTGCATGATAATTTTTTACATTTATTTAAATATTTTTATGCATTTTTATATATAAAATATATATAAATTTTTATATATTAAGTCAGGTTATACGATTTAACCAACAATCTATAGATTGAACTAATAATCCAATATTCCGACAAAGTCAATAACCAGATCGATTCTGATAATCTTGGTCTTACCTATTTAATGTTTAGAAGAGAAACATAATTACATAATTTAACATAACTTATGAAGCAGAGAAGTTACTCACAGCTACGAGAAAACTTATTATGGACCCGGTCCATCATTATTAGGTGGTTTTTTTTTTAAATTGAAAATTTTGTATGACATTTTTACTTTTATTATTTTGCTCATTTTTCTCTATATCCTGATTTTTATTTTTATTTTTGGACAAGGTACACATGCACCCTGTTCAGACTAACTTTTCTCGCTAGCTACACAGTCTGTTGTAAGTTGTAAGTGCTCCAATTGACTGAACTGTACCTTAGCCTACTTTTAGCTTTCTTGTATTTGTGTATCAACAGAAGCTATATATCTAGCACTGCTCTACGAAACTTTCACTTTTGTAATTTCTCTTGCTTCAATAATGAGAAACTTTACACTATTTCTCTCAAAAGAATAATAAAGTCATGTGAAAATTGCTTACAAAAAAATAATAATAAGTGTTGCGAACTCGGCAAGTGCACTGGCCGTACAAGTAATAAAGTGATAAAAAAAGTTATCGATCTCACGAGGACTGCTGACCAATCAATAATTTATCTATTTAACTAAAGTTGGATCGATCGTGAAAGGAGTTCTTTGAGAATGTTGTAATTAAATTAAAACAGAATTTTAAACTACTTATTTTTAGTTTTAAATATTTTAGAAAATAAATTTAGGATTAATAAATATAGAAATTGGGTTTAAGTTTTCAATAAAAAGGCGTAGCTAGGATTCAACTTCCCCAATGGTTTCTTAACGAATTTGCCTATACTTACGATTACATTCAAGATCAAATTATTAACAATTCTTTCTATGATTGATTAAATCTCAATCCCTTGGTAATCTAATCGTTTATTCTAATCCAAAACCTAATCCCTTAGTACTTTTTCATAAAATAAGCATTAACGCCAGAACCTACAGTTATAGAATTCATAAGTCTATCCCTAGATCATACAAATTCCAGCAATCAATCAATCGGAATCATACACCAACATCTTTATTGTCATGCACGACTCTAATGCTCATTCAAGACTGGCCAGATCATAAATAAGACTAATCATAAATATCAGATTGGCTGCATAATTCAAAAACAAGAATGTAATTCATAAGAAATAAGCAAATATCAACTAAGAACCCATTGGTTCTGTCTCATCCTAACTACTAACAAGTAATTTAGCCATGCATAATTATAAAGACAGAATTAAAATAAATTGTAAAAGAAATAAAGTTCATGGTAAAACTTGTTTAACAGTGATGATCAATGATGCAGAATTGACTCATCCTTTCTCCTCTGCAACGCTCCAGTGTTCCTCTTCCGCTCCTTCCTTCGCTTCGTCTCGGTCTCTGACTTTTCCCTTCGTGTTCCAGAATGTCCTCACGGCTTTGCACACGTTGTATTTAAAGAAATAAAATGTGGGCTTCAATTTCTAGACTCGCTCGCTAAAGCGAGTTGCTCAGCGAGTAAATATTCTCCTCCTCGTTCACTTGCTCGTTGATGCGAGCAGTGAAGCGAGCTTGACCAAAATAATTTCTTTTTACTTATTTTCGCTTCATATCTTCGGATTGCAAGAGCTTTGGTCGTTATCAGATTAGTATTTTGTTATTCTTTTCTCAAACAACCTGAAACAATAACAAATATTAGAATCTTATCTTTTTGTTGGCAATCTACTCTCTTTTATTATTTTATTATTTAACACTATATTTTTAATTATTTTAATTATTATTTGAACTCTTTTTAACCCTAAAAACATAGTGTCTTGGACACTTATCAATAAGTCACGTGAAAATTGAATATATGAACGATCAATTTCCATCAGTTAAGAGAGAAAGAGAAAACAAAATAAGAATGGATGGTTAATTTGTGATTTGTACCAAATGGTGGTAGCTCAGTTGGCGTATGGGAGCTAAACAAGTGGGAATGATGGCATGTATTCGAATTTCCCCCGTACCACTTTTGGAGGGGTTTAAAGTCTTAATTCTAAACCTGCCCCGAATCGGATTAGTTACGAAGCAATAAACCGATTGAAATATTTTCAAAAATAAATAAATTGTAATTTGTGACTTTGTGATCTGTGACGTTCTTGTAAACGCACTCTTTTTTTTTTCTTTTTAAGTTTAAATAAAATTAGATACCGATATTTTATTAGAATAAAAAAATCCTTTTAATCTCTTTGCAAATTTCCGACAATAGAGTTTGAACAAATGTTTTTATGAAATATGAACCAAAATCTTAGTCGATTCTGCTCTCACTTTTATTGACTTAGATGCACTCTTTGCATATTAAGTCGTTATCATAAGTCCACCTGTGGTAATTAGAGTAGTGTTTGGTTGAAGGTTTATTTTAGGATTGATGAGAAAGTGTAGATGGATATTGGAAAATACCACGTTTGGTTCGGGTTTTATCAAGAAATACCAGACAAATAGGATAGATGGGAAAATGACTTTTGTGTTGATTTTTTGGATGAAATTCACTGTTACAGAATATCACTTGAGATGTGGTATTTTGAGATGACTGAGGAAGTGAAAAAACAGGTGCAAAGTTTCTCCCGAACATAGATTTTGCATATTTAAATAAATTTTCCTGGTAATATTTGGGTCAACCAAATAACTTTTTTTACATTTTCCTATCAAACTCACTTTCCAACCATTTTCCTATCAATTATATTTTCCTAGTAAAAAAAAATTTCTCCTAAACCAAACACTAGCTGGTGACACTTGGACATGCTAGTGACGATGCCATCAACTCCAGATTTTCATACACATTCATGAATTTGGAAGAATAGGTCAAATTTACTTTGGGTTCGATTGCTTTTCCGACACGAGAAAACATGTCAGCTGTAATATCTGAATTCTGAGCCGTATCTGAATAGGAGTGAAAAGTAGTTATATGGTCATATTATTTCATTGCAATTATTTATTGACGATGAGATAAAAGAGAAAAAATTATATAATTTTTAAATAAGTGATTGTGATCAAATAATATGATTATATAATTATTTTTTCACATGAGATGATTTACTTCTACAAAAAAAAATATTGAATCCAGAAAATTAAGGAAATATGTGAAATTATATATAACCATTCAGAATTCTTTTTTATTTCCCAAAAAAAAAGTAATGATTGAGATTATGATAATATACATGTACATACATAACTAAATGATGCAGATGTTAAAAAAATTTCTAATTAACATTCTGACTTTGAATATTTTTAAATATACCTTTATTATTAGGTGAATTCTCTTACTGACCTCTTGCTGATCCAAGAAAATAATTTAGACGCACTCTCTATTCGTGAATATAGAATAGGATTTTGTAAAATAGTAACAAAATTATTATAAAAAAAAAAAAAGCACCACAAATATGCAAACTAGCATTTCTCTCCGATGCCAATACCAAGGGGTGGGGCCAAATTATAGGCTCTGAAAATGTTAATAACGAGAATTCGATGAGAAAAGTCTCTCCACAAGGTTTTACTTTCGAATGAATGATTGAATTTACATCCACCAAACTTAGGGAATACAAAAAAACAATAATGTATCCAAAAAAAGAAAATAATAATAATAAGACAGGCACCTAGTTACGATACAATAGGGTAGGGGTCTGCATCCTTGACCAAACGACCAAATATACCAGGTCCCGTACTATTCCCTCTTTCTACGAAGGAGATATAAAGAAGAAAAAAAGACATAGATATCCTGCCGTAAGAGATGTCTTATGATGCTTCTAAGTAAAGCTGAGATCGTCAATAACATACATTTCTGCTCACTGACTTTTTCTAAAACAAGGGGTATATGTAGTAATTATACTAGCTAAAGGGGAAAGCGAAAGCGAAAATAATTCGTTAGTTTAAGATATCCAATGTCAAAGATATTGATTTATTCTTTTACTTAGATGTTACTTGTAACTAGAGGTGGCGGCGGCTCCCCTGTCCCACCATCAACCACTTAAAAAATGAGTCAGCTCGTCTCGTCCCGCTTTTGAAAGTGGGTTGAAAAACTCAGCCCGTCCCGCCCTGTTTGGCTGGTTAGGCGGGTTGTCCGCCAGCCCAAGCCTATTTTACACTGACCCGCCTCGGTCCGCCTATGCCCGCCATCAACCCGTCAAAAAATGAGCCCGTCCCACTTTTGAGATGGGTTGAAAAACTCAGTCCACTCCGCCCCGTTTGACGGGTTGGGCGGGTTGACGCGTAGAACCGAGCCCGTTTTGCCTCTCTAGTTGTAACCATCTAATGTCAAAGATACATGCATTTGGGAGTAAAGTAAAATTATTTTTAAGGAGGTTCTCCCGGGTGATCTCTCACACAGAAGCACAAACCTCAGACAAGTAGGAGATTGATGGAAAATCAAAGTTACCGGTTGGTTCTAATACCACCTCCATTTCAGGGTCACATAACACCAATGCTTCAGCTAGCCACCATCCTTCATTCAAAAGGGTTCTCTATCACCGTGGTACTAGTCCACTTCAATTCCCCTGATCCTTCTAATTACCCTAACTTCAGTTTTCTACCTTTATTCGATGGTTTATCTGATATTCACATCTCCTCCACAAATTTTATAGATATTACTTCAACCCTAAATACCAAGTGTATACCTCATCTTAAGGAATTATTAGTTGATCAGATGAAGAAAGCAAATGCAAAACATGAAAAGATTGCCTGCATCATTTATGATGGATTATTGTACTGTATCGATTCTGTGGCCCGAGAACTAAAGCTTCCCAGCATAGTCTTCAGAACCACCAGTGCTACTAACTTACTCACTTATCATGCATTTGCTCAGCTACAAAGCAACGGTTACCTTCCCGTGCAAGGTATTATTATTATAAATTCATATTTCTACCTCGCCAATGATAAAACTTCATAGTTTTTATGCCTGGTCACAAATATTAAAAAATTAAAAATTTAAGAATCTAGGCATATTTATTTATTTATTTATTATTGATTTATTAGCATGTAATCAGATAGTCAGACTCTGACTAATATAAACCCTTCCCCTGCACAGAGCTCGTAAGTGGTGATATATAGCACCAGGTTACTTTATGTTACAATGAACAAATAAATTGAAGATAAAAAAGAAGAGTTGAGTAACTGAAATGACTAATTAACATTTTGCATGGCAGATTCTAGGTCGTGTGACTTGGTGCCAGGACTTGATCCACTGCGATTCAAAGATCTACCCATTTTTAATTCAACAAATCCAGATGTTTTTCTTCAGCAATCGGCAAAAACAATTGCTGTAACACCTTTAGGTGTTATTTGCAACACTGTGGATTGCCTTGAAGAGTCATCCCTGGATCAGCTCCGACAGCTATACAAAGTCAGTCTCTTCCCCATAGGCCCCTTACACTTGATTGCTAAAGATTCCTTGATCAGTAATAGCTTTATGCGAGAAAATTATAGCTGCATAGATTGGCTCAACGACCAAGCAAGAAAATCTGTGCTGTATATCAGTTTGGGAAGCATTGCTAGCTGGGACGAGAAAGAGCTAACTGAAGTAGCTTGGGGCTTGGCCAATAGCTGGCAGAATTTCCTTTGGGTTATTCGACCAGGGACCATTAATGATGTTTCTGAGTGGCTAGAATCATTGCCTGAAGATGTCAAAGTAGCAGTAGCAAAAAGGGGTTGCATTGTGGAATGGGCACCCCAAGATGAGGTTTTGGCACACCAGGCTGTGGGAGGGTTTTGGAGCCACTGTGGTTGGAATTCTACCTTGGAGAGTTTGTGCGAAGGAGTACCAATTCTTTGCCAACCTTATTTTGGAGATCAGAGGGTAAATGCCAGGTTGTTGAGTCATGTATGGAGGGTAGGTCTAGAATGGTCCAATATCATAGAAAGGAATGAGATAGAAGGGGCAGTAAGAAGACTGATGGTGAATCCAGAAGGGAAGGAAATGGGGCAGAGAGCAGTAGAATTGAAGGATGAGATTAGGCTAGCCGTGAGAGGTGCTTCTTCCTACGATGCCTTAAATGGGTTGGTGAAGAGCATCATATCAGTGAATCTCTGATTTCACAGCAAAAAGTGGGGGCAGAAAAAGCCTTTGCTTATGGTATGTCAAGGGACAGCAGTATAAGGAGTAAGGAGGCTCGTGGTTGATAACAAGAGGAAAGAAATGAGGCAGAGGTCATGGTTCATGAATCTCAGTTATTTTTTTCTTTATTTCTTTTAGAGAAGTATAAAATGTTAGAAAATTATATTTGCTAATATGTTTGTAGGTTACATATATTTTATTAATAATTATATTATGATATTATGATATTGGTTAAATTAAAGTAATTAAATAAATATGCTCAAATAAATTCCTAAATAAGTGTGGGATAAATAAGTAGATATCAGTGTTAAGCCAACATGGTATAATGAGAGTTTACTGGCCCAACAATAAAGAAAATACTATAAAGAGTTATGGTCCCCAATATATCAAATAACAACCCCAGTTTCTCTTCCAATCAAGAAAGAAACAGCACACTTAAAGATTAGGGTTATTTGATTCAGATAGATCGCATATCCTAAAGGATAAGATCAAAGTTATTCCACTGTTATGGAGACAGATATGCCTCCACCTTTCCGTTTTATAATTTGGTACGATGTATCTTAGTTTATAGGTGATGGTTATCACTAGGGGTGTGCATGGAGCGGTTCATAACCGGTTTTGGCAAAATTCAAACCGAACCGGTTTGAAATGGTTTGGTTTTCAAACCGAACCAGTTTTTTTTTAAAAAAAACCAGTTTTTATTATCCAAACCAGTTTCAAAACCGGTTTATGGTTCATAACCGGTTTTGATTTAAAATCAATCAAAACCGGTTTTAAACCGGTTTTCATTCAAAACCGGTTTTAAATCAAAACCGGTTATGAACCATAAACCGGTTATCAAGTTCAAAACCAGTTTTTTAAAAAATTCAAAATTGATTTTTGATGGATTGTGCTATTTTTATAAGTAGTTGTTTGTTTCTCCCGGTTATAGGTAGTTGACCAACTATTTCTTTCAAGAATCTTCATTGTTTTGGAACTCCCAAGACGAAATGATTCTTATAGAAATTGTTTCACGTTATTTTTACGGAAAACATTTCCATCAAAACAAATTTTGTCGAATTTTTTTACGGAATATAAATTTCGTCAAAACTTTTTCCTCAAAATATTTCACAAAAAACATATTCATCGAAATTTTTGATGAAAAATATTTCTAACAAATTTTCACAAAACACATTTCCTTTGAAAACTTTTGACGAAAAATAATTTCATCAAAATTCTTTACAGAATTCAAATTTCGTCGAAAGTTTTCGACGGAGACATTTTCGTTAAACTTTTTGACAAAAAAATTTACGTCGAAATTTTAACGAAACCCATTTTCATCGAAAATTTTCGACGAAAAATATTTCCGACAAGCTTTTTGATAAAAAATATTTCCATCAAAAATTTTAACGGAACACATTTTTATGAAAAATTTTCGTAAAAAATTTTGACGAACAATATTTCGATAAAAATGTTGACAAAATGTTTTTCGTCAAAAAATTTGAGGGAAATGATTGGAGGGAATTTAGATTCCGTAAAGAACTTTGACAAAAAAAAAATTCATCGGAATTTTTTATAGAAATATTTTTCGTCAAAAAAATTTTCTGGAATATTTTTCGTCAAAATTTTCGCTCTAAATGTGTTTTGTTGAAAATTTTGCTGGAAATATTTTTCGTCGAAAATTTGGACGAAAATAATTTCCGTAAAAAAATTTGACGAAATTATTTTCAGTCAAATTTTTTTATGGAACTGTGTTTCGTCAAAAAAATTTACAGAATTGTTTTTCGTTGAAAAGTTTGATAGAATTGTTTCTGTCGAAAGTTTCGACGGAATTTAGATTCTATCAAGAATTTTGACTGAAATATTTTGTCTCTCAAAAATTTATGTGAGTGATTATGACAAAATCTTGTTCCGTCTCTAGTTTCGACGCAAAAAAATTTGTCTCTATTTTCTATGTAATATGATTTTTGTCAAAATTTTCGACGAAATATTTTTCTTCGATAAATTCTGCTAGTATTTGAGACTTTTCTAATAATGTCACATTTAAAAATGATTCATATTTATGTAGTTTTCACATTTTAATGTTAAGGATAAAAAATAATACTTGTTTGTTTTTTAATTGTAAAATAGTTTGGTTATGGATAACCAATTATTTTAAGGTTTGGTAAATAACCAGTTTATAGAATAAAATGCAGTTTCATATGAAATCGGTTTTTAAAAATAACCGGTTTTTAAAATGTGGAGCGGTTTGATTATGGATCGGTTTGGTTGTTTTGGACATTTTGAACACCCCTAGTTATCACCATAAGTTTTGGAAGAATTAATATTCCAAAAATTGTATCAGAGCATCATCATATTAAATCACGAAGGAATTAAGCTTTCTAATTTTTATATATAATGAATAATGAAAAGTTTTGTTTTATTGTCTATTAAATCACGAAGGAATTAAGCTTTGTGATTTTTATATATAATGAATAATGAAAAAGTTTTGTTTTATTGTCTTTTTGGCAATAGAGTTTTTTTTTTTGGTCTTTTTGTTTCTTTGTAAAATGTCTTGTTTTTGGGTCTTTGATTCAATCTTTATACATGACTTTAAATAGAAATAATAGTTGTGCATCAAGTCTCTTTCCAACCATATTTTGTATTAGCTATATAGTATTATGGGTTTAGTGTGTGTTTTTTTTAAAAGTATGAAGTTGTGTCTTTTTAATTTTTTACTCTTTTTACTCTCCGTAGTACATAGTTAATTATAACATAATTTTTTTTTTTCACTTTCTACATCAACTAATGTAATTGAGGAGAGAAAAAAAAAGTGACTTTTTATATTATAACTATGTACTATCGGGAGTACCTAGAATAAAAAAATTAAAAAGATATAATTTATATCCTTTTAAAGTATAAATAATTTTTCCTAATATTATTTTTGTTCCCTGACACTTGATTTTGGAACAAAAGTTACAATCTTTTGATTTTATGGACAAAAGTTACAATCTTTAGGTTTTGTGAACCACGGTTGCATTCTTTAAGAGTACCTTTTTTAATGGTGCTTTACCATTGTTTCCATTGTTTCGTCTCTGTACTGTTACTAAAGCTATCTTTTTGACATTATTCATGTTATATGAATATTATTGTTATGTTTAATAAAATTTCATTTTACCAATTAATGGATTTTTTGTGCATACGGTACTGGACACCCTACGAGGCAAAAGTTTAAGAGAGAGAAAAAAATGAGGGGAGAGAAAAGTTTTCTCTGCAGAAAACTCATTTTATTTTGTTATAACATGACAATCGAATTACCTTTTATTAATAGATGATTTTGTTTTGAATTTATAACAATAAGGATTTTTATTGTTAATAAAAAATAATTTTCTTTATTCTTATTTTTTTTAAATGAGTTTATTATCCCTATTTGAAATTAAATATAATAAATTTATTAGCCGCTAAAGTAGCTAAAATTATAAAGGTTAATTTGATTTCAAATAAGTTCATCATATAAATGTATATTATTTATGCGAATAATTATTGGCCCAGAGAATTGTTTGGACAAATAATATATGTTGTGTGATCATGTGCGTGTTTGTTACTTATGCAGATAATGATCGGCCCAAAGGAAGGTTATTATCCCGAAAAATTAAAATAAGTATATGAATATTACTAGAATAATATCTAGGTTAAGAATATCAAGTTTGGAGTCATAATATTGAGTTTTTATGTCAGAACTTATATCAGCTACGTATAAAATGCGTACCGACATAGTGCTGCGAAAATTATAATAAAAATATGATAAATCCTAAAAAAATGGCTAGGTTCAGAATATGAAGTTTGAGGTTAAAATAATTAGCGGAGCTATTAGAACTAATACTGACAGACTAGTTTAATGCGCCTATAAATACTAAAGGGCACAAAGCCCTAGGTCTGATTCCATATTCTCTACGTAGAGGCTCCCTTGCTGCTTTATTCTGAACTTTCTCCTCTTCTTGAAGTCTTGACCTTTATGCATGCAAATGAGCCAAAAACACACCCTTTTACATTGATTCTTCCTTTTGATCTTGTAAACACTGAGTAGTTAGCATTGTGAGGGAGAAATGTACCCAATTTCTGTGTTTACAGCCACTGAGTGTGAAAGTTGAGGGCTGTCCACTGATTTGTTAAGGTGAAAGCCATTTTCTTGCACATTGTTGGCTTCAAGAAGCCATCTTTTGGTATAAAGGGCCAAGCTTGAGGATCATTTTCGTGGTCTCACATTTGCTGCACAATGGAGTGAGATAGAAATCACCAAGTCACTTCCTTTTTCTGTTTCACAAGCATTAAGGTAACCTTTGATCATTTCCCTTGGAATTTTATGATTTTAGCTTGTTTAAGTCATTAAAAAAGGGAACTTTGATTATTCTAGTTAATGATTGATAATCTATGCCTAATAAGTGGTAAGGAACTTCTGTTTGTAGAGATATTGGACTCAAAATCGTTGGAGGACCCTTAAAATGGAGTTTATGCAAAATGTAAGAACCCGCACCGTTAATTAAGGAATTTAATTAATAAATTATGAGAAAATAGGAAATGATTCCATAATTGACCCTAATAATTATTATGAGGCTTTAATAATTATAGTAAGTGATTAATAATGCTGAAAGTCGCTTTTCGGAAGAAAAGTGCAGATACCGGTTCTGCTAGTCGCTATAAATGCGTACCGAAAAAGTATCCCGGAAAATTATAATAAGTGCATGATAATTACTAGAATAATATGTAGGACTTGTAAAACGAGTTTCAAGTCCAAATAATGAGAACTGATGCTAGAAATCGGTACTGGCTTTGAAAAGCGCGTACCGAAAAGGTGCTCAGAAAATTATAAGAAAAATATGATAATTCTTGAAAAAATGTGTAGTTTCAGATTCCAAAGTTTGGGATTAAAATTCTAAGCGTAGCAATTAAAGTTAATATTGTGTGTGAATTGGTTAAGTGGCTATAAATAGGCTTGGCACATGATCCTAGGTCATTTTCTTGCCTTGCTACATGAGAGTTTTCTGAAGAGAGGAGCCAGCCACCTTGCCATCCTCTTCCACCTCCATTTCTTCATAGAAAATCCTCAAAGTAACCACCTTTCTCCATTTTTACTTCATCAAAACACCATGGTTGTGTGTGGGTGAACCTTGGGTGGGAGGAAAGCTCTTAGTTTCTGAGTGTAAGCTTCTGAGTTGCTTGGTTTGGGACTGAGTTGGGAGATACCTTGATAGAGGCCTTGTTCTTGTCTTTTGGTGCCAAGAAGTGATCTTTTGGCTTAAAGAACTTACCTTGGTGTGGTGATTTTCGTGCATCACTAAGGCAGAGGCTTGAGGCACTTCATTGAGCATCTAAGGCTCTTCTTTTTCTGAGTTTAAGGACCCCATAGGTATACCTTGAACCTTTCCTTTGATTTTTCATGAAAATGACTTGTTTTGGTCATGAAAAGAGATAACTTTGATTAATCATGTTAAAGGTTGTTAATTTATGTTTAATAAGTAGTATTGAACATCTGTTTTGGGCTAAAATGAACCTTGGACCTTGGAGAAGCCATGGAGGCTCGGTTTATGCAGAAAAATTCTGCAGAAAATTATTCTGCCCACGTGGTAATCGATTACTTTTGGTTGGTAATCGATTACCATGTGCAGTAATCGATTACCTATGTTTTGGTAATCGGTTACCTAGTTCAGTAATCGATTACCATGTCTGGGTAATCGATTACCACCTGTGAAAATGACCAGAAACCAGTTTTAATGCGTTGGAAAGTCCCCATTTGGGCATGATGGCCAAAGAGGTTTGTGCTACTGTTGGGAAACAGTGATACCTTTAATTGTGGGACTTAATGCTTGATAATTATGATCTAGAAAAGATGTAATCGAATAAGGAAATGTTGTCATAACGAAATGAACCTTTAAAGTATGGTTATTGATGATATTTCTCATATAAACAGATTGTGATTGTGTTGTTTGTGGGTCTTGAGCTTGTGCGGACTCTTGGTATTGGATAACTAGTTTACAAGGTAAGCTTTCGTGTCCTCGGTTTAGCCATGCTGTGGTTCCACCATGTCCCATGGGGGTGTGGTTATATGCATGCTGTGTTACATGCTTTGAATATTTGAAATGTTGTTGAGCTTTATGTGTAATGGCTTTTAATATGCATGTGTTGTTTCATCTTGACGGTAAGCCTGAGTATGAGGCGTCATACGATATGGTGATCCGGGGTGAATGCAGTGGCGTCTTGCACTATGTGTGGGTATTTGGCGTATATAAATCCTGCATTTCTCTGGCCAGTAGAATAGAATTGACACACATAACATGATTATCTGCTGCATTGCACTGTTTTAGAAATGATATTGATGAACTGCTTTTAAACTTATATTGCACATGTAAGTGAGCTTGGGGTGGAAGATCCTTGAGGACCCCTTGTCTTACTGAGATTTCTTGTTTAGAGATCTCACCCCACGTTTGGGGAATGCTTATTTCAGGTACAGGTAGTATGGTGACTGATGCCTCTGGCGGCAGGAAGCCAGAGCTTAGTTGATGATATTATGATGTATTGCTGCCATGACTGGATTTGGATGCTGTTTATGTTTTTCGCTATTTATTATTATGTTGTTGTTGAGACTGATGTTGGGCGTGTTGCCTTATTTGAGTGAGCATGGGGATTGTCCATGACACTTTATGTTAGTACTTCTAGATTGGAGTTGTATAACTGTTAGATGGTCCGGTCTACGTTGTTGTAGTTCTGTGACTAGAGCCACACTTTTATTATCTATATTATGAGGTATTTCAGTTAGCTGTTTTATTGCAATTACATACAGGCGATATTTTGAAATGGTTAAGTAATCAAGCTGGTAATGAATAATGACATCATAATTGAAAAGAAAAAGATATTCCGCAATTTTTAATTAAGCGCAGCTTAATACGATATTATGATAACATTACCGTATATATACGGGGTGTTACACAAAAACTGCACGAGTTTTTGCATTATGTCTGAAAAGTATTTGAATACTTGATTATGGTATTCGAATACTCATCAAGAAGTATTGGGATACTTTTCTGAGAATAGAAGTATTCAGATACCTTAGTAGAAGTATTGAGATACTTGTGGTATTCGAATACTTATCGAGGAGTATTCGGATACTTTGTGGTATTCAGATACTGTAGTAAAAGTATTCGGATACTTTGTGGTATTCGAATACCTTAGTGAAAGTATTGGGATACTTTCTAGGAACAAGAAGTATTCGAATACTTATCGAGGAGTATTCGAATACTTCTGGCAATTTGAGCCTAAAATCACTTAAAACAAGTTGGGAAGTCTTAAATACTATGTAGGACCTAATGAAACTTTGGGCTATGAATATTAATATATTTCTGGTATGAACAGACCGTGACCTTGCTGTTTGGTGACCCGTGGTTTTTTTAGCTTGATAGGTAAGCTTTCATGTCCTCAGATTGATTTGTTTCTTGTTCCACCGACCTCCATGGGAGGGTGGTTTATATGCATGGTATGCTTGTATTAAAATGAGATATGCCTTAGATATGTTGATATACCTGTTGATGTAATGTATGAATGTGATGTTAGTACTTGTACGATCATGTAGCAACCCTGGTGTGCAAGGCATGAGACAGCACCCCTATGTTTGGTAGGTAGCAGACGTGAATAAACCCGATCATGTTCCCTGCCCAGTTGAACCGCACTTGCATACATCACATGAGATATGAGTCGTAGTACTTGACTTGTGTAGCATTCATTTATATATGGATATGTTGCCATGATTATACTGCTTTAACATGAACATTCATCGTACTTAGCTTTTGAACTTATATTTATATACTTGTAAGTGAGCTTGGGGCGGAAGAGTCTCGGAGGATCCTTATCTTACTGAGATTTCTTTTTAGAGATCTTACCTTTTGAGGGGAACATTTTCAGGTACAGGTACCTCTGGGGTTGAGACTTCTTATGGCAGGAAGCCAGAGTTGAGCTGATTATGCTCTGCTATTAGCGTATTGTTAGTTGATTTGAGACATAAGGGAGGTATAAAGGAAAGGAAAGTAATATGCTTTGCTATTAGCGTATTGTTAGTTGCTTGAAATGAAAAGGCCGAAATTGATTAAACCTTGTCCAAACTCATTAATATGAGGTATAAAGGAAAGTAAAACATAAGGGAGTATATCATGGAAATGTCTAACCATGCTAAAAAAACTGAAGGCATCAAAGTTAGAGCTGCCATCTGATTGTGGGTTGATCATGTACTTAGTTAATATCTCTTTTCCTGCACAATACGATCAATTTATAGTGAGCTATTATCAATTGGGTCTGACACCATATTTTAACCCAAAATTTTAAGACATTAAGTATATTGATCTATCCACTTATATCAATTTCACTTAACTTATTACTAACCAATATGAGAGTCATTATACTTGAATATCTCAAAACAAAAACAGTTGTTACTACAACCCAACTAACTATCAACTTGGACCAACTTAACTCAATGAACTTATAACGCATGAAGGATATTTGTAACTGGCTAGTAACTGATTTTTGCGTTAATTTGATCAAATTTTGGTATTAAAATTGAACTCAATGAAGGAAGTGCATTTATATGAATAAAATTAGTTAGAAATTATGTTTGATATAACCGATCTGTTTTCCTATTTTAGAGAATAAATTGATAGTAAAAAATATATATTAGAAAAAAAAAATCTTTGACACATTATTTATTATATATATATACATATATATTGTAAAATTTATTATTGGGATTTGCAAATTGAAAACCAAAAAACTTTATTTATTTATTAAAAACACATGATAAAATATATATGTTCTCAAACATAATTTTTTTTATTAATATTTTTTATGTTGTAAAAGATAATTTTATTTCTTACACACTTAAAAATATATAGGACTTTCTTTTTTCTCTTATCTTTATATAAACTCCATATACTTTTATGTATACGTAGGAAATAATTTTATTTCTTACAACATAAAAAATATTAATCTTACTTTTTCCCCTAAAACATCTTCCCAAATATATAACAATAAAAATAATTATTTTTCTCCGTAAACATGCGGCCGTAGAACATAATGATTACTACAAACACCCTAAAATCCTAAGTATTTCTAATTTGAATGAACCAAAAGTACTGAGGTTCTGTTTGCGAAGTACTGATGATATGTACAACTAGACCAATGAGAATATTATCTTCCAACAGTTTCTTGTGAATTTAAATTTTTGGTTATTTTTCACTAGCAACTGGCAAGCCACGCGTGTACGTTTCAACTTTCAAGGACCAAAATACGACCACATTTTATCTACCATGAGCTTTCGTGACTGCAAACGTTAATTGAGTTTCAATAATGGGATTAATATTTTTTAGAAATAAAATTATTTTCTATACATATAAAAAAAATATGAAATTCATATGGAATTATGTGAAAAAGAAAAAGAAAAACAAAACATAAATTTTATATTTTTTTATGTCTGTATATCGAAAATAAAATTATGCAAAGTACTCAAACTCAGTAGCCAGTAGCCCACTGCTACTGCTAGTGCCTTATTTAGTTACATTTCAACATAAACCATATGAGTTGTTCGACGTCAAGTAAAATAATTGGTCAGAAATTATCTTTGAGTTACATTTTGTCGGTGCAGGATATTAGTGAGTAAATATTGAGAACTATACAAATCCAAAATATATTTAATTTTATTATTTTTTTAATTGCTTTTCGGATTATGATCTAAATAGTGCAACTGATCACCCTGATTTAATTATCTATTTTTGCAAGTTGAGCTAAAGAGTTAAATTGTGATATCACTGCTCGGGTTTCATTAGTGGTGTGAAAAAAATTGGTTCACTGCTCTGTTCTTGACTTGACCTATAAATATTTATTTTTTTTGAATTATTTAAATACTGACCCACTTTTATTTGAGTCAGTTTTAGACGTGACTTGTTTTAATAATGACTCATTGACCCAAAACTTGACCCATACTTATTATGTGAAAAAAAGAAAAAAAATCACAATTACATTAAAAGAAAAGTTTTAACGTAAAACAATTACGTCAAAAAATTTTACGAAAAAATTTTCAGCAAAAATTTTGGCAACAATTTTTGACGAAAAATATTTTCATCAAAATTTGTGACTAAAAACATTTCTATAAAAAATTTGATGGAAAAAAATTTTTGTCAAATTTTTTTAAAGAATCTAAATTTTGTCAAAATATTTCACAATAAACATATTCAACAAAAATTTTGACGAAACACATTTCTATCGAAATTTTTTTACGGAAAAAATTTTCATCAAAATTCTTTACAGAATCCAAATTTCGGCGAGAGTTTTCGACGGAAACATTTCCGTTAAAGTTTTTGACAAAAAAAAAATTCGACGAAATTTTTAGCAAAACACATTTCCATCGAAAGTTTTCGACTAAATATTTTCGTCAAGTTTTTTGATAAAAAATATTTCCATCAAAATTTTCAACGGAATACAATTCTGTCAAAAAATTTCGTAAAAAATTTCAACGGATAATATATTCTGTCAAAATTCTTTAGAGAATCTAAATTTCGTCAAAAGTTTCAAATGAAACATTTCACTCAAAACAATTTTCGTCAGAACACATTCCTATAGAAATTTTGAACGAAAAACATTCCGTCAAAATTTTTGACGGAATTCTTTTTTCGTTTAAAACCTTTGATGGAGGAAATCATTTTCGTCAAAACTTTTGACGAAAACTAAATTTCGATAGAAAACTTATTTTTGTAAAAATTTTCATAAGAGAAAAAATTTTGTCGCTATTCGACAAAAAGTATTCCGACAAAAAAATAATATTGTTACGAAATTTTCGTCATTTGCAACGTAGAAATTTCGACGAAATTTTGTGAAGAAACCAAGTCAAAAACGGGTCAGGTCGAATTTGACCCACTTCAGAAACCAAGTCAAAAACGGGTCAGGTCGAATTTGACCCACTTCAGAAACCAAGTCAAAAACAGGGAGTTTGACCTACTTCAGAAACCAAGTCAGGTCAGATCCGACCCGGTTCTGAACTAGTTCAAAAAAATTCAAACCAAGTCAGACCTGACTTGGATCAAATTAAAGCGAGTCGAGTCAAAATACCTAACCTATAAAAACCAAGTTGGGTCGAGTCGGCACAAAAACCTGACCCCTAACCCATGCACAGCCTAGGTTTCATCGTGAGAGACTGATTTTGTAACGGGCTCCAACATTGCAACCGGTATTGGGCTAAGAGACAGGAGGAGTTGCTACATCCCAAGAGACTCTCAGATTACATAGTGGGCTAGGAATACTCTAAAAGGCCCATTGGGTGTAATGAATGTAGTTTCCTTTTATTAAAAGGCCCATTGGGTGTTACCTTCCAGATTGTGGGAAATTTTTAAGGTAACACAGTAGTATGTTGGGAAGACCAATCACAAAAGGAGAGAGAAGATGAAAGTGAGATAAAAAAAAATAAATGTAAGTGGCAAAGAAAAAAATAAATGTAAGTGGCAAATTTTGAAAGGAAATAGTACACGCCACGGTGGTACCAAAAGTTTGCTCCAGATTGTGATTGATTTATGTCACGCGTAATGAATGAATGAATGAGGCATGTTTGAAGTGATATCCTCTCTCTTACTCTCTCTCTCTCTCCCTCTTTCTACTCTCTCTCCCTCAAAATTCAGATATCCCTTGTTACAGTTTATGTTATTATTGGTGACACCGACTAATTGGCCGTGCATGCAAGGTTTATTTTCTACATTGTTTAGAGGCCTAAATATAGGTTATTGTTTCTGTAGTTGCTCCATTAATTCGTAAGCAGGTTAAATTGTAAATATTGATAACTCTGAGTAATTTTTGTAAAAATTTAAATTAAATTTATCAATTTAATTAATGATGAGATTAAATTTAACCTATATACTAGTTGTAAATGCGTTGGGTCGTTTGATATCTTCCAACAATTTCTTGTGAATTTGAATTTAATTTGGGTCTTTTTTTACTAGCAACTATAGCAAGCCACATGTGTACGTTTCAAGTTTCAAAGACCAAAATACGATCATGTTTTTATTTGGAGTTTGATTTTCTCATGTTGTTTTAAAATTATTTTTTCATGTTGTGACTCAATTAGTAATGAGCTACACACTTATTAAAAAAAGTTTTGCACGCGAATCAAAAGATCACCATATAAGAAGCCACATGTGTACGTTTCAAGTTTCAAAGACCAAAATACAACCGCGTTTTTATTTGGACTTTGATTTTCTCTGTTACTTTATAATTGTTTTCTTATGTTGTGACAAAATTAATAATGAACTCTACACTTATCAAAAAAAAATTTGCACACAAATCAAAAGATCATGACATAAGAAAATATTTCTCGTGCAACAAGAGTACGAACACATTTTATCTACCATAAGCTTTTGTGGCTGCAAATTTCAGTCATTGGTACGTTTTTTTTTCTGGAATAATCAATACGGTTGGTTGATGAATTTATCATTCTGTCCTGTCTGGATACTTATTATTTTTTTATTTTTTATACAATGATAATATATTATTTATTATTATTTTATACAATGATAACATTGAGCTTTGAATCTATATCCCATGCATAATTAAGCCGGTTATCACTAGTCCGCGGTCCTATTCCTAGTGACTTTGTTTAGTTTTATTACAACATAAACCATATGAGTTATCGCTACACCATTTGCGCATCACCAAATGAGAAGAATATATGAACACTCAAAAGTTGAGGAAACGATTAGCTCTTTTGCATCACTTTCTACAATTCATTTGTTCTATAATTTTGATTAGAAAGCAAGGCATTTTAATACTTTAGGATTAACAATTGTCATGTTGTGGTTATATTATACTTCTCATTGTTTTTTCTCACTTCTTTCATTTGATGAAATGGAGGTCGAGAACCATGAAAAGAAACCAGACAGTGCTTACCCGTGCATGAAGTCAGCTAGCAGCTGAAGCAAAGGAAATTTCATTTCTGGGATTCAGTGTTTGTGAGTTCGAAATAACATCAAGGTTTTGCATATATACGTTAGTCTTAATCGAATAAAATCTCGTCAATTTTAGCATTCATTTTAATTTCAAGAAATCTAGTACTACTATTTTTTTTATATATATTATTATTACTTCTATTCACATTAGTTTTGAATTCTTTTTTATATGTTTCTTACGATTCTGAGTTCAAAACTAATTAATTTCAAGTTAACTGGTCCTTCCTGTATGTACCATTTTCTGAATCAAACATGTATTACAAAGACTGCTTAGTTGTTGAGTTAAAACTTGCTTATTATTATCCTTTGTGAAGAATATAATTTTATTTGGGCTAATGCAAGTATTGCAACTCAGTGCTTGAGTACCACTTGACTAATTCACATCACAATAAATATTAAATCCAGCGATATATGTGGATGCACTCGTATAAATACATATCACTTGCAGATATATGCATAGATCTATGCTTATTGGATGCACTCATAATAGTAAGAAAATACAAGAATTAAATATTGCCATATTGTCACGAGCTAGCAAAATAAGATCTGCGTTGTGAAGGTCTCTTTAAGCCCAACAGGACAAGGAGCAATCCAAGATAATCAAGGTTGTAAGAGACCTCAAGTAGTTGAAACTTATTGAGTGTCCATGGAGGATACCTGTACCAAAAATCAGTGAGGAAACTTCTTCTGGCAATCGCCTTATGGTGGCTGAATGTGTCAAAGGAGAACTTCCCATGGTACATGCCAAACCCACTTTCACCAACTCCTCCAAATGGGAGAGAATCCGCTACATACTGCACAGAACAAAGATAAACAGTAAGTATATAAAGTATGTAAAAAAGATTAGCAGTAGATACTAGACAGGGTACTACCTGTATAATTGCATCGTTGAAAGTCAAGCTGCCAGAAGATGTTTCAGATACCATTCTTCTCTGCAGTGTTTTGTTTTTGGTGAAAGCATAAATGGCAAGAGGCTTAGGCCTAGAACTTATGAATTTAATACTGTCCTCAATCTTCTCCAGCTGCAAATTATTAACATGAAAAAAAAAAGGGGGAACACATAGTGGGAGTTAGAGGAAATAAATAACTATATTTATATATATATATATATATATATATATATATATATATATATATATAAATAAATAAAGCATGTGTTACGCTTTAAGTTAATAAAACTTAGTATTAAGTGGGACGGTAATATTATAATTATGTATTATGGGGAGTATATAATTATAATATGAGATAGGTTATTCTGTCTACTCTTATTTTGTCTATCTTTGCCTATCTCTTTCAATACAATTAGATTACAATTTCATCTAAGGTGAAAATTTACGATATAAAATAAATTCTTTTAGCCCTTTCTCTTTCTTCAATGGTGCTTCAGCATAAAAAAAAGTGCAAGCTTTTTTTCTAATTCATCCAACTCAATCATTGTTATGAGCATTTACATAAAAAATTAAAATTGGGTGTCAAGAAGAAATAAATCCAGATGCCCTATGTTATGGAACCAGGTAGGCTTGTTGTTGGGCGTACCATAGAAAGAACATGGATCTTTTCCCCACTCCCAAGTTGAAAAAACAAGATAAAAAGGAGGAGATAAGTTGATTTGTTTCAAATTTAAACAGAAAAGTAGAAACATTACGATAATCGTGGACTAATTCAAATGAAGGGTTATTCATGGTTTTCGTTTTTTTTTTGTAATTTTGTGGTTTCTGTCGTGTTCAATTATATCAAATTTAAAAAAATTTAAAAATTATACTCATCAACAGAACTATCATGCCATTAATCATTGTATGAATTTAGATTCAAATATAAATTCAGGTTGTAAATTACGCAAATCAATAGAAAGAAAGGGGAGCAGAGAGAGAAGAGTGTGGGAGACAGTGAGGAGAAAGAAAGATAAGAAGAGTTTATTTTATTATGCAAATCTCCACCGTTAGATGAGATTATAATCTAACGATGTTAAAAGAGGTAGGCAAAGGTAGGCAAAATAAGAGTAGACAGAATAACTAATCCCTTATAATATTAAAGGTTTTTTTTTTTTCTCTTTTCAAAAATTTGTCAGCTAATATGAAAAGAAAAAATAAATTTAATATTATAATTAAATATTCTTTGAAATACGTACTTATAATAATAGCGTCGCGTACTAAAATTTTATTCTCTATAAGCTAACTCAGAGAAGTAGTTAGCTATTTTATGGAGTGCTACTAAGAAAAATATTGAAATTTTAATGTCACATGTCCATGCAAGAATCTTACAGTAATAATTGGAAGCAATGGGCCAAATATTTCCTCTGCCATGATTGCTGCTTCAAGTGGGGGATTCACCAGGATTGTCGGCTCAATAAATCTGAAACAGAGTTGAGCACATGACTTTTTTTTATTTTTTGCCATGTAAATCTAGTACTGTCTGTGCTTTCTTAAAAGTGAAAGAGTCAAGTGGGGTATAATGTCATGCAATTAATGCGGCAAAATCCATGCGCCACTAAATATAATGAAAATAGGAATATTATGCTAGCAACAAATGAGTGAAAAGGGCGGCGGCGTGTTAGTTACAAGTTTTCTTCGTCCATTGAGCCACCATAAACAGCAGATTTATTGACCTCTTGATCAGCAAGAAGATTCTTCAATCTAAAGAAGTGATGTTTATTAACTATCCTCGCAATAGTGTTGGAATGCTTTGGGTTCTCTCCAAACATTTTCTTGATCCAGACCTTCATTAATTGTACCTAAAAGAAACCAAGAGTAAGCACACGCCCCTAGTTAAATATATATAGTAGTTGATCAAATACAGGGGAGTGATTTGTCTTGTGTGACTCCCCAAATATAGGGGATTGAAATTCAACATAAGAATTCAATCTGTTCCTGCAGATAGAAAAAACGTGGCTTTCAACCTTTTTTTTCTTTTTCTTTTTTAAACTTTCATGGGACCCATGTTATCATGTTTGTGCAGAAATGATTTGACATTTTTACGTAACATAAGAAACTTTAAACTTTAACCCATAAATATAACTTCACCGGTTAGTTTAAGTTTTTAGGTTAAATTAATTATTTACGTATTATCAGATTCTCTGTGACCAAATAGTTACGAGCTCGATCATCGTCATCCTCTATTTTCTTTATGAAATTTTTCAGTACAGTATAGCTATGTTATGCATATGATATATTATTCATCATTAGCCCAATAGACTATTTTGTGAAGAGATTTGTTAGACATATATAAAATCATTAATATAGAGTTGGAATTGATTCTTTTCTAGTATATGTACTCTAACCAAGTAGATGTACATAACATCAC